>NC_133820.1:17173944-17473944 GCF_047830755.1 Zonotrichia albicollis | reverse complement strand
CTGCAATTACTCCTGCACTATATTTTCACCAGATTCATAAAACATATCTGATTAAAGCTGTTATATAACAGCATGTGCTTTAGCTCATTAAAAGAGTTTAAAGCTATTTGATACTTCTTGCACAGTAATTTTTCTCAAAAATGAAGTTAAATCTTCTGTAGTGCAGATTAAGCACCTATTTCTATTAAGTTTTGCAGTGATTACCAAACATCTTGTGTAATTTGAGGCAACACTGAATGCACTTTTCCAGGAAGCTCTTTACTGAAAAACCCAGCAGTGAGCTGTAAAAACAGCAGCTGTATCTCAGCCAGATCAATACTTGTGTCATTTCATAGTTCAGGCCTCTGGTTGTAACAATCATCCCATTAGAGCAAAACACAGGTTTTCATTAAAAATTGCTTTTAAGCCTCACAGACAAGAAAGAAAATTTTGTTAAGACTGTAAGTGATGGACACTTGTGTTTGCACACAGCATAAAACAAGAGCACAAACTGCCTGGTGCAGCCTCCCTGGGACTGCCCAAAGCCCAGGGCTGCTCAGCACAGTGAAGGAATTCAGGCACTCAACATTTATTTCACATTTTCAGACACTTACCACCAGCCCCAAAGTTGACAACGTACTGAGAGAACAAGGCATCCAGCTCATCATACTGCACCAGGGCATCCTCAAACTGCTGCAGCATCTCAAAGACAAAGGCCAGCTCTTCCTTTTGGCACACAAGAAACACAGGGAACATGTTATTGACATTATCCATGTCTGGTATTACAGCTTGTCCTCAGTCCTCATCCATCCACAGAGCTCCAGGAACTACTTTTTCTAGTTTTTATTTCACATATATAAGAAAAATCTGCCATTGGAGCAGATCTCTTCCCAATACAGGGAGGTCCACAAAAGAAAATTAAATCCTACAGCTCTGCCAGTAAATTCTGATGTGTATCCAGATCCTGATTCACTACAAGATATTGCTCATAGATCTATAAAAAGTTTGCATTTAAATAAATAAATGAATAAATGCTGAAGACTCATCTCCCATAATAGTGCTGATGATTTCCTCTCAGTTTACACCATGAAGGCATCAACTGCAGTGCATCATAAAAGGGTTTTTTGTACACAAAGCCAAACTGCTAAATAGAAAAGGCCTCAAAATAAGATATATCCTATGCAAAAGATAGCACATGCAGTCAAAGGAGACAGGAGGATGCAGTGGAGTAGAGATCAGCATTGTACAGGGACCAGAAAATTCCAAAGGAATCAAGATACTGAATTTTATCACACAAGACATTCTTGCTTTTCTCTAAACCAGCTAAAACAAAATTGCATTTATAACTACACAAAAAATAGAATTCATGGCACTCTCTATATGGATTGCTTCAAAATGAACACTTTTCTAAACATCACCTTCATAAATACTGATAACAATCTGAACAAAGAAAACAGCAGCGTTCATATTAAATACCATTTGTGAGTTTGAGTGTGTATGCACAGTAATGGGACATTTACCCCAAATTCAAGATCAACTACTAAAACACTTTTCAGATGCAATTTGTTTGCTTCAATTGAGGTTCAGAAAATTTTGACAAGCCTGTACAGATTCTGCTTTTCTAACAGCAGGAAACTGTATTACTGCATTAACTGTATTGAAAGGTAACCCAAACCTGCAGCAAACAGGATCCAAAAATGCTGCTTTTAAACCAGTCTCCATAATTCCTGCCACAGCCCTCAAAGAATGATCAGAACATTAGAAGGACCAGAAATCCAACCACAACAAAAATCTTGGATTGGGTCTAGAGAAAAATCTTCCCCTCCTCCCTCCAAGAGAGAGAATTTATTGTTTCTTGCCATCCTTAATGCCCTGTATCTGTAAGAAACCATTTAGTCAGCAATAGCAAGTTTATGGTGTATTTTTGGGCACACTTCTATGCTGGTTTGTTCTACTTTGTGACTTTTTTTCCCCCAAAGAGATACAGATGGCAAAAAATTACTGCATTAACTGTACTGAAAGGTAACTCAAACCTGCTGCAAACAGGATCCAAAAATAAACCAGTCTCCATAATTCCTGCCACAGCCCTCAAAGAATGATCAGAACATTAGAAGGACCAGAAATCCAACCACAACAAAAAGCACCGTTTTTAAAACTAGGACTCAAGTATTTTCTTCTTGAGTTCTTCTTCAATACCAAAAGTCTCTTACCTGCACCATGAAATACTCGCAGAAGCTCCACCCTGGCTCAGTCCTTTTCTCTCTCAGAGTTCTCATGTCATCTTCAAACTTGCCTAAGTTTTTGGTAAAGGACATGAGAAGCAATGTCCTGAGTTTGGTCAGGAAGGCATTCCAAGATTCCTGAGAACGGGAAGAGTCTTTCAAAGGGTCAGAAAGTACCACACATCTGTGAAGAGATTGATAAAATTCTATTTGAGGAGGAAATCACATCATTCACATATAAATATGCCCAGCTGAATAGTGTCCATTCCTGACAAATTCAGAATGAACAATATTTAGTTTTCCATCCACTTTAATCAGAGGGGGAAAAAAAACAAGATAAGGGTTATGTTTGTTTGTTTGGAGGCAGCTATGTTGGGGTTTTGGGTTGTTTTTTTTCTGGTTGGAGCTTGGTAGCTTTTAAAAAAACTTTGTCATGTGATATAGTTTATGAGAAGAGCTAAATGTTTTACCTAGAATAAGCACTCCAAAGCTTTTTTTTTTTTTTTTAAGCAAATAATGGATACATTATTCTAACTACTTAAATATAAGTAATGCTGTAGCTAACCTAGAAAAGAAAAGTCTGCCTAGCAATACAAATCAGCAGAACAGCAAATATAGCTACTCCTGGTAAAGAGTCTACAAAATACAAATCAGGATCTATCAGTTCACATATAGTCAGCCTTTCTTAACTCATTTGAAATAATCATCCATAATAGATTCTTGAAATATCTCAATCCTATGTGCTAAAACTTCCTCTGTTTTTCTCAGAAAATAAACAGATCCCATTAATTTACAAATAAATCTACTTTTTCAGAGCATCTTCCTTCCTCAGTTTTTCTATCACAATTTATTAACATCCAAAAAACTAATGATATCTCTAAAGACAGGAAAATCTCTCATCCAAGTAAAACACTATTTCTGATAACAAAACTCTATTTTGTTGGCTTTAATGAAAGCAAGAACAGTTTCATACATTCGTTACTATTTCCTTAGAATAAAAACATCTGAAGAAACTGGTCTTATGTCAATTATCTCAGAGTGGAAAGGTGATTAAGTGAATAGCAGAAAGTCCAATGGCAAAACTCAGCCCTATCATATTCCCTACTCACCTCACTCCCACTACCTGCAACTCTGGTAAGATTTGCAAGCACCTAAGCAAACAAAAAACCCTGAAGGTCTAAAAGCTGATTAACATCACACTGTTCTTAAACCTCTCTGAGCTAGGAGGAGATACTTGAAATCTCTTTGACACACATTTCAAAGCTGTCACAAACCCAGGAAAACTGAAAATAAAATTTCTCCCTTTATTCTTTGTGCCAGCCTCCTTCAAAGCACAAATCTTACAGAGCCACCAGTGTGAATGCTGGACATCAAGGGAAGCCTTTAAATGAGCAAGAAATGTCTTGTATATGGAGCTGAGTTTATAAATCAGCACACTGCTCAAAAGGTGAAAATATTTACATGCCCAAGAATGCTCACCTGTCACTTTGCTTGTTACAGAAGTCATTCCTTATTTTATCTACTATAGAGGTTCGGGGAAGGATATTGGTTTTGTTCTTTTTCTTGGCATCACTCTCAACCACCACAATCAGCCAGTCCACTGAGCTGTGAGCCTTGAGAACGTTCTGCCACTTGGTGATGTCATCCTTGACTGTGGTTTTGTACACTTCCGTGTCCTGGGATGAGAAGTGGTGAATCATCAAATCAAACAGACATTCTGCACAATTTCAAAAGGCAAGTTTTGTTCCAAAAGAAGGCAAACAGAAAGACATCTCAAATGGAATTAGTGACAGTAAGTTCACTTACTGAAAAAAATCAAATTAGGTAAAGCATAGTAAAATTCTAGTCTTTTAATTTAATACATTTCCAGTATTTCAATATAGTAGTTGGTACATTATCATTCTTTAGATGACTGAAATTAAGATTTTTAAACATCATTTAAGCTCTTTGTTTTACACCTTCTGGAGCTTTACAATAAAAACATGCTTGAAATGACAAAGCTGAACTGTTTTATTCTCACATAGTAACAGAAGTGTGATATTTCCCCCTTCTGCACTGCTCGAATCTCAACCTGTTTAAAAGCTTATTTTGCTTCTGGGTTGCTATTACACAGATAAATACAGATAATTCTTAACACTGTTCTGGATTTTTTTTGACTGGTTACAGATCAGATGTCACCTGTGTCCTTCAAGTGGATAATTAATTCACAACAGAGGCAAACCAAAAGGCAGTGAACTGGACATAAACAGGATTAAGACATTCCAAATCGTGCCCAGTTAAATTGCTGACATCCACCAGTACCTAACAGACACAGAAGATGAAACTAAAGAAAAAAATTGTATATTTAGATTTCAGTACACCAACAGACCATAAATGAACTACCCTGGCCACATTTCTGCGTTACAAAGAAAGTGCACTGTGCCACTGCAGTGTCACTGTAAGATCCTGGGGCTTTGTGACAAAGTACTGAAAACAGGTTATTCAAATGCCTGTCCTCTTAGTGTCAAGTAACATTACAAACAGATACCGCTTATGGCAAGAAGGGCTCAAGCTAAGTTTTGTTTCCAGCAATATATCAGGTATGCATCCTTATGCAACCCAGACTTAACTGTTTGCACTTTCTGCTTGTGCTGTTATTTTCATTTGCTTTTCATGCTTATATGAACAATTTCATTTTTAAATTTGAGTTTTTCTGAGTACTTACACAACATTCTGTCCAATAAATATGAAGGAAGGGAAAAGTCAAAAGGGCTTTATTCCCCTCTTTGGGTAGTAGCTCCTCTTTAAACTGAACAAAGTTGGATTCCAGGTGAATCATCTTGGGAGCACGGCCATAAGACCTACAGGGTTGAAAAACTGAAATTAGTGGACAGAACAGAAAAATGAACATGTGTGGTGGGGAAGAGAAATAAACTGAAATACTCTGGCACTGGAAACCCACAAACTACAGTCACTGCAGTTGGTATAAAGTCAACTAAAATTTGGTGTTGCTTGAAATGAGATAAAATGCTGTTCTCCTTTTTGAAGAACAGCACCTAGAAAATCTTCAGCTTTCTTTCAGTAAAAGATTTTTTGTATCTCTAGGAAGAGTAGAAAATACCAAATAAGAGAATTCCCCCTTTTTTTTTTTCCAATCACAAAACATTCAAATATATTAAATGTATTTCTGAAGGGAAATACATCTAATTCCATGTGAGCTCTACCTATATTCTCACTGGGGAGAAAGCATACCACACACAGAACACAGCAGCCCAAGTACATCAAAGCACACCAAGACAAACCCACAAACCACAAAATCAGGAAGAGAAACACAGCATTACTATCATTTTTCTTAAGGCAACGTTGAAGGGTTGAAAAGATCATCCTCAAGTGCACAACATTCACTTTGATTATCTAATTTCTCCAATTTCTTCAAGGCAGTTGCTCTCTTCAACTCAATTTATGGTAAGAGCTCCTCAGAACACAACAAATACACATTTACCCAGGTCAAAACCAGACACTGAAACAGAATCACTGAATAAAATGTAAGTTTACCTCCTCCATTCCATGGGTTCTCTAGGAAGCTGCTGAGAAAGTGTAGGATACAAGGAAGTAAATAAATTCTGATCTCCAGCACCTGAAAATGAAAGGCATTAATATATTAGCATGTACAAATTACAGAATGTATATTAATATGCTATTCTACTCATAGTCTGGTGTTACTAAGAACATTTAATTTTGTCTGTTATGTGGAAACTGGAGTCCAGCATTGAATTGTGTTTTTTAAGTCACTCTTAAGACCTAATATAACACTTTTAAGTAGACACTGTTAAAAACTTCTTATTGTGATTTTCCACAAAAAGCTACATAATCCATATACCAAAGAGAGTATCATAAACCTGGTGCAACTCCAAAAACAAAACAAACAGCTCCTTAGCTGGAGTCATTGGTTTAAAATAAAAAAAAAGTATATTTAAAAATATTCCAGAATTTAGACTCCCCAAACCAGAGGACTGGGTAGAGTGGTTCCCATCATTCTGTAGCTGGGCCTACACTGAGAAAACGTGGTTTAGCCCATGTTCTGTGTTTTACTGGATATGATTCCTCTCTCCTCATTTTCTGGGACTGTTGTCACTACAAAACACCTCCCTGACTACCAAGCTGTTCTGCAGAAACACCAGGTCTGTTAACACAGTTCCCAAACAGCTCCAGTAAATACAACACCACTGCAGGAGTACTTAGATACAAGTCAGAACAAAATGCAGTGTTTACCACATGAAAAAAAATGTATTACCAGTAACCTTTCAACAAGAATTCTTAAATTCTCTTAGGTTCAGGGAGAGTACGACAAGGACAAGACATTAATTAAGATTTTAACAGCCTTATAGGCAATTCTGCTATTTCCTGGTGGTTTTCCTTTTCACAATCTTTCTGCACACCAGAACAGGAAGATCCTCTCACCTTCCTGTGGAACTGGAAGCTGCAGAAGTGCCTGACATCCTTTTCTCTCCCTTCAACCCCCAATCTCACATCCAGGCACAAAGTCACGCATTGCCTCCACTTTCCTTTAGCATTCTTTAGTTCATCTTAGAAATCCTTTTCTAGTCCTCCCTCCTTTCCCCAGTTTTCTCACATATATTATTATTCTCGCATATAATACTTTGATTACCACAATTCTATCACCACACAATAAAGTATATTAAAAATTAAAGAGGCTGATTAAGTGCAAAAACAAACAAAAACAGCTCTTCTCATGCCTGATCACATTAGCTATTATTCAACAATGCAATTTCATAAAATAGCTAAAAACAGAACAAAAACAATCAGTACTTAAGCCCTGCTTCTCGAGAAAAGTACCTTATTCTTGAACCTTCACCTTCATGCCATCTGAATTAAGTGTACCATACCACATGCTATTTAAGACCACAAATGGCCTGAATGAATACTGAAACAAGTGTTAGTGATAGTGTTAATGCTGTTTTATACCCAGCTACACCTCTGTGAGCCAAGCTGAGAACAGTCTATTGATTTGCAACTCTTTACTGCCCACAGAGAGTGAAACTAGGCTTAGTGACTGAGCAGCAGCACCATGACCACATCAAAATGAGAGTCTGAGAGCTCCAAATCTGCTGGAAAGAACAAGCCACATATTTTATCTCTGGAGTATTACAAAGTAATTTTTCTACACTGCACCTAAAAATTCAATGTATGCCACAAAAAATATTCATTCCAGAATTCAACACCTTAAGTAAAAAGGACTGCTACTGAATACAGAGGAACTAAAGGATAATGTGTAAGCACCCTGCTATTCAGGCAGACACATCACATTATCAGCTTAAAACAGGTATATTCATTTAAAAGCCAGGCAGCTTTTCCTCCTGCATTGGTTTTGAGGGTATATCAAATACACAGAAGAATGTGTTTTATGATCAAGGCAACACAGCCCTCTAGGATTAGCAGAAAAGTGAGAAGAGACCTTCAATGTGAAATACATTGGCTGTCTTTGAACACAGACCAAAGCTGCTACCACGCATTTCCAGCACCCAAAGGGCTGCAACATTTCATGTTCTGCCCAACTGGACCCTGTATCTACTGTAAGCAGCATGTTTGAGCTGATCAAGCCAAGAGCACCACAATGAAGTTATCAGCAGGCAACACCAGCACAGCACTGACACAGGAGCAGCACTGACACCAGTAAGTGCAGCAAGGAATTGTGAGGGCTGTCAGATGCACAATACATTGTGAACTGGTGCTACTGGGCTGCAGGGAGGGACACAGGAGCACAACCTGCACAAATATCAGAACAGAAAGTCCCAAAAGATCACTATTTCTGGAGTGGTGCTGTGCAGGATTCCTACAGCTCAAGAGACCTCAAGCATTCCAGAAGTCTCATTCTCTGCTCTATATAAATATATATGCCTCTGATGCCTCTGTATCTATGATCTACTTTCCAAAATATATAAAAAAGGAAAAAAATAAGATGGAAAATAAAGAAGAAATAAAGGAGAAAATACAAACAACACCACTACTGGAATTTTTGCTTGTATCTGACTGAATTCTATGAATTTAGAATGAAACATTCCAAAACCCCAAGTAACCCTGGAATTCAAACTTAGAGCAAACCCCAAAGAGCCTGAACAAAAGTCTGAGAATTGCTTCAAATATTTTGTTGTAGGACTTTTTGTCATTTTTTGTGAGTTGGTGAGGAGGTTGCTTTGTTTGAGGTGTTTTGGAAAACGAAACAAAAAAATTTAAAAGATGATGATTCAACCATATCACAGCAAATTCATTTCAGTGGACTGGTCTCAACACTAAAACCCAAGCCAAACCATTCTGTGGTTGTCAGTAATGGGGCCAGAGTGTAAATGATTATCAGATACAACTGAAAGGGAAAAGGAAGGATGTGCATATATAGGAAGGAAAAGTAATTGTGGAGTCCTATCATAATTAAAATCAAGAAGCCTTTTGGAGAAGGGTTTTCATCTTTCAGAACCTACAGGCAAATAAGACCAAATATCCCCTAGAGATGATAACTAGGGAGTAAGATTAGAGTCTGAGAACATCCTGGAACACCTACCTCAGCTTTTAAACCATGTATGTCTGAATTAATCTGCTCCCCACCTGGATGTCAACAGACACCCCACAAACACAGAAAAAACACAGAGACTCTTTCAGTGATACCACAGCTAGTACAGGCTGCTCCTGCACATGAAGTGGTGACACACAACAACTGAAAGCAGTAATGTAAAACACCTGTTTCCTCTCTCTCTACGTGACAAAGTTCAAAGGGCAGGGCCTTTGGCACTTATCTAAACACTTCACTGCTGTGGGTGGAGAATGGATCCAGAGCAGCCCTGAGAAGGAACTGGGGGTGTTGGTTCAGGAGGAGCTCAACATGGCCAGGCCAGGTGCACTGAGAGCCCAGAAAGCCCAAAGTGTCCTGGGCCGCATCCAAAGCACCGTGGGCAGCAGGGGAGGGGGGATTCTGCCCCACCTGCAGAGCTGCCTCCAGCCCTGGGGTCCCCAACATGAGAGTGACATAAACCAGCTGGAGTGGGACCAGAAGAGGGACACAAAGATGCCCAGAGTGCTGGGGCACCTCTGCTATGCAGAGGGGCTGAGAGAGGGGCTTGTTCAGCCTGGAGAAGAGACCTTAGAGCCCCTTCCAGTGCCTAAAGGGCCTCCAAGAGCGCTGCAGAGGGACTTTGTACCAGGGCCTGCAGCGACACAACAAGGGGCAGTGGCTGTAAACTGAAAGAGGGTAGATTTAGACATCAGGATGAAATTCTTCCACGTGAGGGTGGGCAGGCCCTGGCACAGGGTGCCCAGAGAAGCTGTCCTGCCCCATCCCTGGGAAGTGCCCAGGGTCAGGCTGGATGGGCCTGGGAGCACCTGGGACAGTGGAAAGTGTCCCTGCTCATGGCAGGGGTTTGGAACAGGACAACCTTTAAAGTCTTTTCCAATCCAAACAATTCTGTGATTCTTTCCTCCTTGTCTTTCTTCCTGACATTTTGGTAGATCAAATCAGTGCAGCCTTTCTCCCTTTCCTCTTTCCTATCTAGGACACTTGTTCTACTCTAAATTTGTACAGGAACAGTGAAAACCAGAATGACCACCTAATCAAGGGGGACATGCACTCTTTGCAGCAGCTGTCTAACACCAAAGAACCATAAAATATTGACATTTATTAGGTTCATGATTGCTTAAAACCACCAAAATCCCCAATAATATATTTTTCCTAACACTTTCCAAAGTTCTTAGATGCTAAGAGGTTCTGTCACTATAGTATCTAAATATACCACAGTGAATTTTTTTTTCCTCTAGAGGAAATCATCCTAACCCACTAACTACACAGGCAGTTTAAAACAAAAACTTCTGAGGTCAGATGACTAAAGAAGACAAATATTTTCCTTTGATACCAATGACAAGCCCAGTCAACTGAGATAAAAGGCTTTGAATACCTTGAAAAGAAAACAGAGCCAAGACTACACTTTGGTGTAGTTTTGTTTGGGTTTTATCTCCAAGTATCACTCACAGCTAACCTTTCTGACCCCATTTACTTTTCCACTAGTAAAAAGTTCTACTATGAATCTTTTTTCTTAAATCAATAGACTGTAAGAAGTGGATCTACCTGAAGTTTTGGTGAGATTTTTATATTTACATCTTTTAAAGGTCCTCCTCTCTCCTAACTCAAATTCATACTCAAAAGAGGTCTAAAAACTAAGACACAATGCAGCTAAATTGCTATATAAAAATGATAGCTGATTCACTAGAAGAAAATCCTTTTAGCAAAACTCCACTTCTGCACTTCTGAATCTGTAAAACAGGTTAGAACTAACAAGTATATGCCACTTCTCATGACAAATGTAATCAAATATTTAAGCACAGAATAATGTATCAGCTACACAACAGTGCTGACTTATAATGCAGGCAGGAGTTCTGGTTGAGAACAGGGAAATGAATTTATAGGATATAGTTGTTAAATGGTCTCTAGCAGCAAATCACTTTAATCACTTGGGCTACATCTCATTTCTTGCTGCCACATTTTTTATTACATCTATCTACTAGTAACAGAAGAACTTTTGAATCAAGCTCCTCTAGTCCCAGGACAATATTCTTAACTGCAAGTATTTATTTTCACCACAAAAAGATGCAAATTCTTCCCTTTCCCTCCCCACCTCTTACTTTTATTGATCTTTCTTTTCCAGCTGTAGAGAATTGCAAACATTTTCTCTTCTTGGGCCTACAAAGCATTTGCTGATGGTTTTTCTCTTGCTGTGTCACAGCACATTCTGAACATGGACCAAATAAAAAGGATGCACACCATTCTCTCCAAAGATTTATATATAAAGTTCATTGTGCTAAAACAGGTTATTGACAGTGAGAGCAAACATGCAAACACACAATATAAACAGACAGAAGACAATATAAACAGACACTATGAGCTGATAAAGGAATATTCCACAACTGCATGAAGATAATTACAAAAGAACAGCTTGTTAGGAAAGCTCTGAAAAGCTTAATAATTACTTCATTTTGCAGAATTGTCCTAAGTCTCCAGCCTCCTCTTCATATGGATAGAGCTAATAATTTAAGTGTAAATCAGCTACCTAAGGATGAGTTCTTTGGCTGATATATATATGTGCAACAACATTATATTGAAGCTCCAAAGACTTTCTCAAAGTTTCAAATTGGATTCCTGAGAGAGAAACAACATTGTTTGGGTTTCCTAGGAAAGCAAGCTGCACTGGCTTAGAGATTTTGTAAAGTCAACATTTTACGGACACTACTCAAGTTCAAGATGTTTGATGCAAACACTCAACCTGCCTCTGCAAAAAAACCAAAAAAAAAAATTAATGAAGCTAAAAATAATCCTTCTACAGCAGTGAGAAAGCTGTAAAATGACTCAAAACACTTTGTAAGCTTCCCAGGTCTGGCAGCAATGCAGATAAACTGCTACAAATGAGTTTACAAAGTAACCTGCCAGAGAGAGCAGAACCACAGCTGGACAGAGAAACTCCCCAGGGGCTTTGCAATCTAGTAAGACTGACAGTGTAAAAAATATGGCTCAAATTAATTTGGAATTGAGTCATCATGGCACTCAGTCCTACCTGACAAGAGTGATTTAACACTCAGGGGTGCTGCCATACTGAGAAAAGGGAAAACACATAAAGGAACAGCAGCTTTCTGTGAATACACTACTTTTCCTACACTTGGAAAATAAAGTTGTCTGCATGCCTAGAGAAAGGGTCTCCAGAAGCTGGTCATGCATTGCCAAATTCTATGAACCTAAAAACTCTCTGTTAAAACTACAGGTGTTTCCAGTGATGCAAACACAATGAAAACAAGGCTAATTCACTTACAGACAGCTTCTGAGGGCAAAATAATCAAATTACAGCACTAACATGAAAGAAATGCTGACAAAAACTGCGTTTGCAACTGGCATCAGATGTCCAAGACACGTGGAACCTGCCACTTTTTCCCATAGGCCAAAGTCTGTAGACAGAGTGCTGAATTAAGGGTTGTGCCAATATAGCAAATAACTACTGTTAGAATACAGACTAACTCAGAGGTTTGAAAGCATTCTTTACCAAAGAAGCATTCCTTTCAGAGCACTGTCAAATTTATTTCAAGCAGGTAAAAACATTAGTTTACAAAACAACTCTGGTATGCAGAGTGTTGAAAAGAAGTCTCACTAGGAACAAAACTCCCTCTTCAGTTCTCTCTCATTAAGAACAAACCCTAAGAGTTAACAGGAGTTATTTCATGATGCAAAAGTTTACCTGGCAGAGATTAATCTGAATCTTGTAGCAGAAGGAAATACTTCTGTTCTGAAAAGCACCCTCATTTAACCTCTTACTTCCCAAATCAGAACCCAGCCATCCTCTCACAGGTCCGTTTTGACCCCACGTGCCTCTCCTGGGTGGGACACAATAAAAACACACTGGGTGGGACACTCATCCCAGTAAAACTCCAACTGCCTGAAAGTGGAACCACAGACAAAGATAAACTGTGTTTGTTGAGCTGTTTCTAATACCATGGCTTTTAATGTGTTTTGTAACAAACCCACACCTAGTCAATCCCAAGCCTCACCTCTCTGTAAATCTTTAGCAATAAAATGCTTAGAGGAGCTTCCCTTCAAGTAAGTCATTATTGGTGAATGCACTTATTTGAAATATTAGAGTCTCCAAGCACTCCTCTCCTCTGAACAGAGAAGAGAAACTAAAGCATTAGTAAAATGCAGTTACAGTAAAATGCATTCCCCATCGAAATCAAAAGTTTTGGTTTAAAATGTAGCAAGTCACCCTTACTACATTCAACAGAGAGGTAATCTCTGAGCAATTTTGCTGAATTAACCTGAACTCCTGAATCAGGCTGTCTCAGACCAAGCCCCTCCAGTCCATACCAGTAAAGATACTCCTGTTGTGCTTGTCCAGGGCAATAGAAATGATTTCCTCAGTCCAGGAATGAGGCACACAAGTGACACAAAATGCTCACCTCCTATCTCATTTGTAAGTCTGCTGCTACCATACTGGATGGGGATAAGAACAAAACATTTTACAACCATAATGTATGCTCACTCACCACACAAAATTAATACTGTTTTCAATATCAGACAACTGGGCTTGATTGAAATCTGGTTAAATTTCAAGTTTGGAAGTTTGAAAATTCTGTTGTACAAAGAGACCAGAGTTCTTTTCAGCACCCTAATAAAAAACCCAAGGTTTTACCCTGAGGTAAAACTTTGTGTACTTCAACAGACTAAAATGTTACTTAAATCATACAGGAACAGGGAAGACTGACCTGCACCACTAAGTCCCCCTGCCCAACACATGGAGACTCTCCAATGCTGAATACACATACAGCCAGAAAATCTGAAAAGCAAGTCTCTACAGCCTGTACAGTAGCATAAACACCACCAAACTATAACTTCCAGATGTTTCTGATATGCATATTTTTTCTGACTTTAAATCTGAAGTGAAATGGATTTCAAAATTCTTGAAACAGGTGAGTAGAGAAGATTCAGTACAGATCCTGTTCACTTCAGCTTATGAACTGCATTCAAAAAAAGGAAAAAGTTTAAGACAGAAAAGAAAAAAAAGCAAATTTACAAAAGAGTCTGGACAAAATATATACCCACAGAGTTCCACAATTATACAGCTACAAGGTTACAGTTGGATACTTTTTCTAAGTAAGGTCTAAGGTCTAAACCAATAAATGCTTGCTCCATAATAAGACAACACAACTGTGAAACAAGTTTCTAATTCACAGGCACATAAAGCATTCCCAGTGTTCTAGTGATAAAGTGCAAATATGTATTTTGTTACATCATCAGTAGAGATACTTCTGACTAAGACCAGCCACTGGCTACCTTTTGTTAAAAAAGAAAAAGCAGAATTCTCTATGCTGATCTCATTCCCTTTACCTTTTTATTAATATTATGGATATAGTTAGAATAAAAAAGACTATTCCGGTTGATAGGAACCTGCCAGGATCATCTGGTCCAACTATATGACCACTTCAGGGCTGACCAAAAGTTACATCATGTTAAGAGCACTGTCCAAATATCTCTCAGACACTGACAGACTTGGGACAGACTGAGACACCTCTCTAAGGAGCCTCTTCCAGTGCTTGACCCCTCTCCTGTTAAAGAAAAGCTTCCTAAGGCCCAGCCCAGCCTAGGTGCTTGTTTTAAGTGAACTGAGTGCCCCTCTCTATACCTGTAAGAACAGAAGGGATTACGTTTTACATCAGGACCACCTGCCTGTCTCTGATACCTGAAAGAACTAAATCGCAGCTGGAAGCAGGGATCCCGTTCTGGTTAACTAAGCCCTCTCAGGGATGGAACCAAAGCAGTTTAAGATTAAAGTGTAATGTCAGCGGGCAGGCATCAGTGGGATCGCCACAGAGGATGCCTCCTCGCAACTTCTCTTAGCACCAGCAAAGCCACACAAAGCTCGCTGCCAGGAAGTTTGGGGTTCACCATTTATTCTCACATTTCACCCTCTTCCCCTAAACACCTCTGAGTACCACACTCGCCTTGTTATTTACTACAGAAACAACCCCAAGTTTGCCCACTGCCATCAGAAAGGGGGGGGAGCAATGAAGAGGCAAACCCCGCCATCACATCCCTCCTGCAGGCGCCCTGTCCCCACCCGGAGCTGCGGGAGCCCCCCAGAACCAGGCACCGGCTCCTGCCACTCCCGGGCCCGCCGGGAGCCCCGGCCGGACCGCCAGCCCCGCCAGCAGGGACACTCACAGGTCACGATGGGCTTGTTCTCCATGGTGTAGATCACGGGGGGCTTCTCCCTGCCCTCCTCCTCCTCGGCGGGGTCCATGAGCGGGCGGGGTCGTCAGCCCCGGCTCCCCCTCCCGCCCGGCGCCATGGAAACACGGCCGGGGGACTGGGACGGGACGGACAGGCCGGGCCGGAGCGGGGGTGGTGCCGCCGCTGCCGCCCCCCCCCCCGCCTCCCCCCACCCCCTTCCCCGCGTCCCCGCAGCGCCGCTCCGGAGGGGAAGGCGGGCGGGAGAGGCTCATCCGCTTCCTGGATCACCGGGCAGGCATTACCGCTTCCGGGGAGCGCCGCCGCCGCCGGGGAACCCGGAAAAGGGGGAATGCGGCGGGGAATGGAGGGGAAGCGGGGACGGGGAGCGGGATCCCGGCCTGCGGCCCTGGGCAGCCGCGGGGAGCCGGGGCGGGGCTGCCCCTGAGGGGCAGAGCCCCTGAGCGGAGACTGCCGGCGGGAGTCAGGGAATGGTCGGGGTTGGAGTGACCGCTGGACATCGCTCAGTGACCTCCCAAGATCGCTCAGTCCATCCTCCTGCCCCTGAGGGACGGCCCGAGGCGCCTGAAGGGCAGAGCCCCCGGGCCGCCCTAAACGGTGACAGCCGGCGGGAGTCACGGAAAGGTCGGGGTTGGAGTGACCGCTGGAGATCGCTCAGTGACCTCCCGAGATCGCTCAGTGACCGCTGGATTTCACTCAGTCCATCCACCTGCCCAGGCAAGGTCACCCAGAGCAGGTGACACAGGAACAGATGGGTCTCTCCACACAGGGAGACTGCACACCCTCACTGGGCAGCTGTTCCAGAGCTCTGCGACCTCCATGGAAAGAAGTTCCTCCTTGTGCAGGGGTGAAACTTCTCGTGTTTTAGTTTATGCCCTTGTTTTTAGTTTTTTATGCCTTATTGCTCCTTGTCCTGCCGCTGGACACCACTGAGGAGTCTGGCGCCACCCTCTTGGCATCCTCCTGGGAGATATTTATATGTATGGATGAGATCTCAGCCTTCTCTAGACTAAACAGGCCCTGCTCCCACAGGTTCTCCTCATAAAAGAGATGGTTTTTATTAAAATGAATATTATTTAAATTTGTTGCAGGACTTCTGTGAGGCTTTGGTGGACTTCGTGGGCAGCTGCCTGATGTGTCATTCCCATGGCTGTTCCTGGCTAGTTCAGTGGGAGTAAGTGCATCAGGGATCATATTTTCCACTGACTTCAAATATATAAGTGAATATGGCCCTTGAAGTTTAATGGTTTATAATGTAGAGTTTTAAATGCATAGAGATAATAACACCCCATTACGCTTCTGTTGGGTCTAATTAGTGGTATTAGAGCCATAAAATTGACCCTTGTTTTACTTTAGACTGAGATGCTATTCCTTTCTTTTAAAAAAATCTGCTGTTCATCTGCAGTTTCTTCAGAATAAAGAATCCTAAACTTAGAGGGTTTGCACTTACTGTCTCAAATAAAAGTGAATAAGATCTAGAAGAACATATTGAAAGTAGCCTATCATAAGGGATAAAAATGGAAAACACTGCATACATGTGCAAAGCTAAATGTAACCTCAGGTAATACTATAAGTAATCTGTGAATTAATCATAATTCTTTATTTCACAGTGACATTGTGCTCAGGTGGTTTGGGTGTACAAATATTTATAGAAGTCAATTTGTTTAGAATTTTCTTTCAGTAAAACCTTAACCATTTTTTCTGGACTCATAATGTTGATTAAAAAATAATTACAGCATCCTTGTAACATATTTCATCCCTTAATACTGCTGAATACTCCCAGTTATTTTACTGGGGGATTATTGGTTATTTCCTATTTGAATATTTGCACAGAAATTTGCTTTCACCTTGGTTGTAACTTGTTTCTTAGCACAGTGAAACTTTAATAATATTTTATATAGAACAATTAAATGTTTTCATCTGATTTTCAGGTTTAGGTGAACAGCTGTACACAAACAATTTTTAATGCTGTGAGAGCTGAGACATATTATGGTACAATTTTATTTTAAGAATGTTAGCACTTAAACACTATTTTACAGTGTAAGAGATAAGTGTGTTGCAAAAATTATTCACTGAAACAATAAAGATAAAACAGTCTTTATGCATTTATAAAAAATTAGAAATTCCTCCCAGTAAGCTCCTAAGTAACTCAGATACACAAAGATAATTTTGTGCATCTGTCAAATGGTCCTGAACAGCACAGGTAGGGAAACAGGTGAGCCCAAGTCAAATGTATTTATCCCCTTTTCTCAGAGATTAGAGCTAAGGCCAATAGTTTGTTGGAATTAACATTTTATTCTCTATAGAATTTGATTAATAATGAAATTTCTTCTCTAGATTTTATGTTGCAGTACAGCTGTTTCTATCAAAAACAAACAAACCAACAAAAAGAAAACCCCTGTCCTAGCCCTGCTTGCTGTTTTTGATAGCAAGTGAAGCAAATACATCTCCATTTGTGGTTTATTCCTAAACCATCTTCTCCCTCCCAAAAAACAAGACAGGCTCATTGATATAGGTAAAAAGACTCAGGAAAACAACTTTTCATTGTGTCTCAGGTGTGTAATTGCCAAAATACTTGAAAGTCAGTTTGACAGGGAATGAAATTGACTGGTCTCTGATGGGAAAAGTAGATCTTTTATAGCAAACTACACAGAGAAAAAAATCAAGCATTTGGAAATTGGGACTTCAACAATTTTCTGGTTCTACCTTGCATTTTGAAATGACTGGATGGAATTTTCCTTCTGGGGAAAAGAGGAAAAGGGACCACTTGAAGGGGAACTAGGACTTTGCTTTTCCTTTTACCTTTAAACCAGCTAAAATACTCTCTGCCTCTACTAGAAATCATTACATCTTAAGTGAATTTGTATCCACAAAACATAATCATTACAGACACCAGGCCACTGTGGTGCTACAGTTCACCCCCATTTTTCAATCTCCCATGCATGGCAAGATAAAATTTAATTCTTTCCTACAATCAGTGTCTTTAGCCAAGCAAATCCTCTTCACCATTTCAGATTGCTGGGTATCAGGTGCCTAAAACTTTTCTGTTGCCACATTAGCAGAGCAAAATTGTGCCTGTACTTTGAGGAGTCAGTAAGAGAGGAGGAGCTGAATTTGAGGTAGTTGGTGGCCAGGCAGAGCTTTTATGTATCAGCATTATCATTTCTATTCCAGCCACAGGCTTAGTGCCCAAATAGGTCACCTCTGGGATGGATCTTGACTTTGAGGCACAGTGTAAAGGAGCAGATTAATCTAAGAGGCATTTGTGTGACTGGATGGAAAGACTGCATGTATATTATTAAACCAGGAAGAGTTTGCTGGTTTCCAAGTCTATGCATCTCATTTTCCTGAGATTTCAGGTCAGTGTGGACAGAAGGGCACAGCAGCCTTTCTTTTCATCCCTACTCCACAGCCTGTGCTGATGGGCAAGGCCATAGCAGACACCATCAACACTCTGGGATGTTTACAGGAACAGGGCTCTAGCAGGAAAAACAACCTCAGAAAAATAGACTCCCTCCCAAAACAAGGCACATAAACTCATTATATTTCCACAGCCAGACTCTGTACATCACACTCATTGTTTTAACTGCATTTCATTAACTGTTTCATTAGCAGGAGCTGGCATCTCTTTTTCCAACTTTTACTTTGTGTACTCTGGTTGTGCAGCCTCATCACTTCTCCCTCAGTTCACAGCTTCTCTCTGCAATAGCATTTTTACCGATTTCAAAATTTTCTCCCATCAAAATTTTGCACAGTTGTTCTGTGATGTTTCTTCTTATTGATGACCTAGAGATTTATACACCCAATAACCACTGCCACAGGCAGTCCCATGGCTGGGTTTGGGTTAGGCTAGCTTCATGGGCAGTTTCTGTGGCTTTTGGGAACTTTCCCTCCTAGAGGAGGAATGAAGTCTGACTTGAAAAGTGGGAATTTCAGAGGAAGAAACTGGTTTCAGAGGTGCTGTTTGTGTATATTGTGTGGTGGTTAATGTAAACCAAGAGTTAAATTTCTCATTGTCCTGTTCTATCATATTTTAAAAGCACAAACCCAGTGGCACAGGTGTCAGGCAAACAGAGGAAGTCACCTTTTCTGCTCCTGAATTTCCCCTTCTTTCTTTTTTCCCTTGCTCCTCTTCTGTTACATGTTTGTTTAAATGATGTGCTTTGCAAGGCAGGACAAGGAATTGCACTGTAAAATATTTGGCACTTGATCAAAATGGAACATAGCTGTACCCCTAAGAACCATATCACAGAGATTAATGAGCTCAGTAACTGCAAGAGAAGCTGCAGTTGTTTTCAGAGGAACTGGATCTCGTGTCTCAGGTCTCCCAAAGAGCAAGAAGGTTAATTAAATCCTGGCTCTTTGTTATAACATTAAATCCTAAAATATGATGTCAGTCTTCAGGTCTCTACTGGGACAACTCTTGGTGAATTTCTTTCAAATATTTAAGCAGCAGGAAAATGAAAGGAAAGCACTTTAAGTGTATCCCTAATTGCATTATGTTTTGATGCAATGTCCATTACAGGGGAAAATCCACATTTAAAAATGTTCCTGCTGAGTTTGAAAATTATGACAACCATCCTATTTTGGAGAGGCAGAGAGGGAAAAGATAAACAGAAAGAATGGTGTTGATGAAAGGAAATGATCACCAGCAGGCAAAGGTTTGATAGGGGGAAAGGAAAATTCTTGTGCCAGGTTTCAGTGAGGATGAAGACAAAACCAGCAGTGTCTACAGGACAATTTGATTCCCCTTCTCCAGTGTTACCTGACTGTCTGTAAGAAAACCAGGGCCCAAGGGTATCATGGTAGATCCCAGGATTTGCTAGTAATAGCAGTCATGAGTTTCTTGTATCCTCTCATTCATATAAAATCCAAATAAAGATTTGCCATGAAAATTTTTATATTCTCCATATCTGACTGCACTCTAACATTTCTGGTGGATGTAGTGGTTGAGCCTGACCAGCAGCCACACAAACATTCACTCTCCCATCCCCAGCAGGACTGGGGAAGAAAAGAAAAACAGGAATTGGAAAGCACATGGTTTGAGATAAAACCAGTTTATTGGGTGAAGGAAGGAGACAGAGATGAAGCAGAGGAAATCACTCACCACCTCCCACACGCAGAGCAGCCATTCTCCATGCAGCAGCCACCTTGGAAGGCAGAAGTTTCCCTTCCTCTGTCCAGTTTTTACTGGTGACTGTGAGCTTATGGCACTGTATTGTATGTAAGCAAAAGCCCTTTGGCCAGTTGGGGTCAGCTGGCCCAGCAAAGTCCCCTCACAAATTCTTGCCTATCCCAACTTTCTTGCTGGAGGAGAAGAGTGTCCAGGTCTGCTTGTTTTTACAATAATCTCATTTAACAGATTGTGTTGGTTTCCCTGCAATGACATGGTGTAGGATTATGCCAGAGATATTCATGAAATAATATCCAGACTTTGACATATTTTCACCACTACTTAAAACTGAGCCTGTAGATGGACAGTCCTGGGTGGAATGGTAGCAGAGAACTTATACATGTGCTTTTTCACCAAAGTTTTAAGTTCTGTCTGACCTGAAAATGATTACAGATGAGAAACTTTATCGGGAAGATGAATATTTGAATGTTCAACAGTAGCAAAGTTTGGAATGAAAAACTGAAGGAATTTCTAGAGAAAGCCTCTCTTTTCAGGTGGAGCATCAACTTTCATCTCTGGGGAAACTTCAAACAAATTTTTCCAGGTTAAAGGATAAATCTTTGCATGTAGGGAAAGCAAACATTTTCCTTTTATAGTTTTGGTAATTAATATTTAGGGAGAAATGGATATGGAAGTCCATGGTTTTCCACTGAGATGACCATCACTCTAAACAGTGTTTGGGATTAAAAAGAAATCAACATAATAACTGTAACTAAGTTTTACAGAAATAGTGAAGGAAATTTCACCCCAAAGGAAGAATTATTCAAGGAGTCAGGAGAGAAGCAAATGCATAGTTTTATGTTTTCACTTTGAATTGTGGCAGCAGTCAGAAAACTGTCAACAAAAAGCACAGAAAGTTTAACTGAAGGAATTCTGTTTTTAATTAACTAATTTCATTAAATCACAGCGACCTGCAGAAACAGAAAAAAATTACAAGATTTTTATATTTGGGAAAATAATTTTGTAAGATTGTAAATTCCTTTTTTTTTTTAATTGAGTACTTTAAAAGCCACATTTTTGAATTAGTATGTCAGCCACAAATCATTTGTGGTATATAATAATCAGAATTCTGGCTTTTTGTTTAATATTGTTGGGAATGAATCATTGACAGAAATGTATTTAATAGCAACAAACCAGCATGGGGAACCTATTTCCATAGAAGCTCTATTCAACAATATTTTCATTCCATCCATAGATTTCTGCAGCAGAATCTGCTGTGTACTGTGAACTGTTCCCAATCACCAGAGTTAGGAAAATACGGGAATGCAGAGAAAGTGGCAGTAACTGTGGAAGAGCTGCTGTGTGTCCCTGTTCTGAAACCTGGAAATGGCCACAGACAAACCAGAGGGAAAAACCATTTCAAAATTGAAATGTGCAAAGATCTTCAAGAAGGGTCAGGAAAAGTGAACAGCCTTTAGGAAGGGAGAGAAAAAGAGAGAAATCATAGAAATGCTGAAAATATTTAAGAAAGGAGTCTGGAGAAATGCTGGCCAGCAAGCCAGGGCAGAGCAGCTGAAATGAGGAGGAGGAGATGCTCCCTGGCCTGGAAGGGAGAATCAGTACCTTGATATTTGTCCAGCATAATCTTCACAATCTTTTCAACATCAGTCTGTGCCTTCTGGGACTCCAAGAAACCTCCTTTCCTGGCAGTGCCTCTCTTCTAGCATCCCTTGAGACAGACTTTCCTCCTCCTCCTCCAAACAGTTTGCTTTGAATAGTTCTCTAAAATCCTACTCTTCCAGGGAGGATGCCACAGAAAGGCAGCACATTTGAGTTATCAGAGCAGCTCTACCTTGCAGACATGAGAAAGGCATTTGGACTCAGATCAAGTGCTGTGTGTTACAAGCACACCAACCCACCTCAGTAAAGAGGAACAAGTTCAAAGAGTGAATTTTTGAGTAGGAAAGTATAAACATCATTACCAGGATGTTAATGTTATGTGTTTAATGGTGTCAGCAACTGCTCTTGCTCCCCCTGTACCACATGAATCACGTAAAAGAAAGAAGAGGAAAAAGCAGATGTGACAGCCCTTACTCCAAGCTAATTCTGAAGACCAAGGAATTCAATCTGCAGCTGAGCTACCACTGCCCTTGCCTCCTTTTCTTCTCCCCCAACATGTCATTTAGATCCATTTCCCAAGCCACTCAAATGTGCTTAGTAACTAACTAGAAATAGTGCAGTGATCTTGGAGCCTTTCACAGCTCCCTGAAATCCAAACAACTTCTCAACCAATATGGGCAGAAACAGGGTCAGGTGCCAGCAGGCAGAGAAGGCCCTCAAGCCCCAGGAGTTCCTGCCACTCTGGACTATTTTCAGGATAGACCCAAGCTGCAAAACAGAAACATTTAATCTGCCAGCAGGGAGGCACTGGGCTAATTAGCAGGTCTTGAACAGCAAGATTCAAACTGAGAGCATCCAGCACTCTCCCTGGATTTTAGAGAAATGGATGCTATTTCTCTGTATCACCTGCCTCTGCTCCCTGAGCACCCACCTTTTCCTGCTCTCCAGCCCTGCTGAGCATGGAGCTGTGGTAGCTGTCATGAGAACAGCTCAAACTGTGTGAAAATGGAAATAATTCTCCTCACTCATGAGAGAGGTTTGTATTAGGAGTTTCATTCTCAGTTATGCCACAAGTATGAGTGGCAGAGAGCCCAAGGTAGAGTCCCAGGACAGTCACATCCCAACATAATTCTGAACTTCCTCTTGAGTCTGAAGACCTTAGAAGAAAAGGGTTGTTTGTCTGGGAAGTTACCCTATCCTGAGAGGAGTTAAAAGCACAGGAAGGTACACATTTGAATGTAAGGGGATACAATATAAGAAAGTGAAGGTAGTATAGAAAGTAATTTTACCCCATTAAGGAGTTGCAGCTGAACCAATTACTAAAGATTAGGAGCGGGCCTGGTCTTAACAGGTCACACCTGTAGCCAATAAGAACAGTGGTATAAAAGAGAGGATTGGTGGGAAAGACCAGGAACAGTCAGTGCCTAGAGGAGCTGCCTATGAGAAACATTGAGCAGGTATGAAACTCTGGTGCTATGGAGTCTTTGCACTATAATGATAATAGAACTCTTGATATATAAGACAACATTTGAACACTGGCTGTTCTTTGGAAAAGGGGTGATAGTGAGGCCCTGGGAAAACGTTAAAATAGACTCTGAAAAGTTAGGCTTTGTGTTTTCTCAGATCACTGCACCTGCGGAAGCAGTATGCTAAATGATATAATTGTTAGATATAACGATTGTTTAGTAATTAAATATAGTTATTATATAATTGGAAGAAGAATCATGAGAAACTATGTTGGAAATTTAAGGGGGGCTATGCTTGGTTAAAATCTATGTATACAATAGAACAATATAAGTTTAATAATTAACATGAAAGTTATATAATGAGAGGATATTAAAATATTATCTCATATGTATGGTCAGAGTCAGACTTGGGTGGAAAATACCCCTGATTCCCAGAGCTCTTAATAAAAAGCACCAACATCATAATTTTTGTGATTATGTGTTTCTGAATGCTAACGGGGGAGGTAAAGGGACACCCCCATGGGATGTTTCCACGCACAACTCACTTGCAGGAGCTTTGGTACCATCACCAGCAAGGTGATTTCACCACCAGACACAGGAAACCTGTCATGGCCTGCCATGAGGGCCTGGAGAGAGCACAGTGTATTTAATCTGTGCACAGCCAGAGAGCTCCCAGCTCGCAAGGTAATTCACTGTTCTTTTATCAGCTGTACTCTGCAGTCTGAACCTGGATTCTCAGCTGGGGACTGACAACTTTTCTCTAGGATATATTAATTTCTATTCATTTTTACTTACTATGCAATTAAAAACATAGATGTGTGGTCACTTTAAAAAACACAGGAAACATTATTAAAATACACCATTACTATTTATGCTTTTGTGCAAACCTATCATAGTAGTTCTGGGTTGTTATTTCATTTATTGTCCTTCTTAGGAGTAGCTTCTGAAGAGTACTGAAGTTGGTAAGAATGAGACCATAAAATTTCTAATTTAATTTTTTAGACAATAAGGATCTATTCTAAGGACCATCTAAGAATGATTGTTTAATCTCTGCCCATCACACCCCCGAGGAAGAGCTCACACATGGTCCAAAGGATAATGTAAAACTGATGGGAATAAGGAAGGAGGGAATCTTAGAGTGAATTACACCGTTATTTAAATACTCTTCTCTACATTCATCAAGGGAAAGCTCAATTCCAAATTAGAATGTAAAATTATTAGTTGTTAAATTAAAATACATTATTAATTAGAAATTAGATTCCCTTGCAAGCTTATCTTAGGCAGATCCTCCCTGGGTGGCAAAACTGAAGTACTACAAGAATAATGAAGTCTGAAGAAGAGGCCCAGAAAGCCATTCATAGTAAGCATAGAAGTAAATAAATATTCTGATGAGAATCCTCCCCTTCAGAATGCTTATTTTTATTTTTGTGTCTTGCCATGACAGCAGAACTCTCTCAGAGAGTTAAATTTACAGGATATGTGTGATTTCATGGAGAAAGAGGAGAGTTAAACAACCAGAGACTCAGCAGTAAGTTTTTAGATCATAAGGACATCCAGGCCACAAAGGATATTTCCACTACAGGTTTCTATTCCAGGCTTTGATCCTATTAGACCCTGGTGCCCTTAGGAATAAAGCTACTGAGACAGCTGTAAAACAAAATATATCATTGGTAGGAGAGAAAGGACAATGAAATCTCTCATCAATTCTTGCTCTGACCCCCCCAAATAATACAGCAAATATTTCAAACAGATGATGCTGCTCAGATCCACGTCCTGTAGCAGCACTGCAAACAAACCTTCACTGCTCTTAACACCCTGTTAGTCCTTTCCAGCTGTGCCTGAGGACACAAACGAGAGCCTCACCGTGAACACCAAACTGAAGCTGAGTAAAACTAAGCTCGAACCCTCCTCAGTGAGCTGTTGAGAAATGAGGTTTCCTCTTGCAAGTGGAACAACAAAATTCTGGAATTTCCTTTTTGTAAAGGAGCTATATAGTTATGATGCTTTGTATCTTTGTAGGAGTGAGGACTGTTTTGTCACAGGTTGCACACCAAGTACAAGGCCCTTTACCCTTCTGATGGGTGGAATAGCAAATCCCCTTGTCTGGGGGACACAAGGGAAAATCTGGGTGTACTGATTGTTTGGGTGACACTTCTGAACCTGTGCTGAAATCTGTGAGGAGCCCAAGGGAATTAAACACTGACTCCCACCAGACTGGAAAGGAAGTCATGTGCCTAATCCTATTAGTGCCTGTAAAATTCCCAGACCTAACATTAGCTCCAGAGGTTACTCCACTGAGATCCCTTTGAGAGTAAGCAAAACCCCCCAGATTGCTTCTGTGCAATTTGTTCTCCCTAACCACGCTATGGCTTTGGAGTTAACAGCAATAATTTATGTTCCATTATGTGCACTACTTAATTTAGACAGCCCAGCTGCCTTCCTGTATGGCTGCCAGCAAAAGAGTGCACGCTCTCAGGAAATAACAAATTTGCACATTTCCCTTGCCTGCCTTTCTAATCTTACTGGAGTTCTGGGTCAGGGGTGCTGGGGGGATGTGGTTTCTTTGTTCCCATCTAGTAAGGAACTAACCCTGGTGTGAGCAAGTTTCCCTCCCCAAAAATACAGAGTTCTAGCACAGGGCTGTGTCTTGTCCACACCTCACAGCTGAAGAATATTCAAAAGCCTTTTCATAAAAGCATTTCCTAACAGTTTGAGGTCTTCTTCACCCTTAAATTAATCAGAAAAGAAATATGGGATTTGCCAGGTAGACTCTTTTATTGTGTTCAGTTAGAGTTGCTCTGTACCTACCTGCTGACAGAAAGTAGTGCATCCTTCTGACAGATTATGCCACTGTAATGCTCTGTATTGAAAACATTCAAAATTTTAAATAACAGAAAATAATTAAATTTTTTAAAAATCAGAATTGTGCCATAAAACTTTGTAAGTTATGGGAGTTACATGATTATGTGCTAGGTGAACCATGAGAAGAAAGCAGCAAAACAGGAAAGAGTTTAGCCTGCCCATTCAGCATCAACTGTATTTTCCCTATACTTCAGTTGTGTGCAATTGTTTTAAGTAAAGCCTTTCACAGCTGGGAGAAAGAAGTGCCTAAAAGTCAGCCCTGTTTGGTGAAACACAACACTTGCAGCAGTTGTGTGAAGAGAGGAGTAGCCTCAGAGAGAAGGATTTTCTCCCAGGGAGCTTCAGGGGATCAGCTCAGCTCTGTGGTAGAGTGGACCCTACTTTTATCACCTACAAAGCAGATTTGATGCACAAAGGGCAAGTCTCCTACCTTTGACAAGGAGCTCTGACCTGATAGGAAGCAAACAAGAATTAGCATTTTCCTGAAAATACTTGTGGAATTCATATTTCATTGTGGCAAAGGTGGGAGGAGATTTGTAGATGTTCCTAAACTGAGTAGTTTCTTTCTTCTACCAATTTTCCTTATAAATGGAGCAACCCCTAGCACTTAAATACTTGTAATTTCATTGGAAAAATGAAAAAAAAGAGATGTCACAACTAGGCTAGCGTTGAATTTGGCTTTTGCAAATGCTGCTCAACATCAGCAAGATGAAAAACAAAGGCAGTTCATTTTCACACCTCAAGCCACAGCAAAGTAAAAGAACCTGTCCTCAGAGTGAGCTCTCTGTATCCCATCAGTCACATGCCATGTCTGCACAGTGACCACAGGTGGCACAGGGACACCTGCTTTTGGCACTCTTTCTTAAATGCCTTGGGAAGCAATGTGTTTTGTCTTTCCAGTGGAGAGCAGAAATGCCTACTCCAGCTCAGGTATCACAACTCCAGCCCCAGCGGCCTTATCATGGCAGCACTGTCCCTTTGGCACAAGCCTTAATCACAGTAGGACATGGTGATGTTGGCAGTATAGGGAACTTCTATATGTGCACAGATCTCATATGTGTTGCTATCATATATGTTATTTTTGTAACCCCTAGCAGGAGAGAAGGATCAGTGGAGCTCAGTGGGGGTGATGCATGAGGGGGATGAATAATGGAATCATAGAATTTTAAGAGGTTGGAATGGACTTTAAAAATCATCTAGTTCTGATTAGGAACCTCACACTAGACCAGGTTGTTCAAGCCTTATCCAGCCTTGCTTGGAACACTGCCAGGGATGGGGCATCCACAGCCTTCCTGGACAACCTGTGCCAGGGCCTCCCCACCCTCACAGTTTAGAGCATCATTCTACTGCTAACTTAAATTTCTCCTCTTTCAGTTTTTACCCATGTGTCCTTGTCCTGTCACTGCAGTTCCAGACAGAGTCCTTCTCCAGCTTCCCTGCAGCCCCTTCAGACTCTGGAAGATGCTCGGAGGTCTCCACACAACCTTCTCTTCCCCATGCTGAACAGCCACAGCTTTCCCAGCCTGTTTTCAAAGGTGAGGTGCTCCAGTCCTCTTATTGATGTTGTGCCTCCTCTGGACTTGTTCCAACAATTCCATATCCTCCTTATCTTGGGGACACCAGACCTGGACACAGCACTGCAGGTGGGGTCTCACCAGAGCAGAGTAGAGGTGGAGAATCTCCTCCTTGGACCTGCTGCCCATGTTCCTTTTGATGGAAGCCAGGACAGGGTTGGTTTCTGGGCTGTGGGTGCTCACTGCCAGTTCACGTTGAGTTTTTCCTCAGCTATCACCCCCAGGTCTTTCTCTGCAGGGCTGCTCTCAATCCCTTCCCCACCCAACCTGTAGGTGTGTCTGGGATTGCCCCGGTGCAGGACTTTGTACTTCACTTTGTGGAACTTCATGAAGTTCCCACCAGCCCCACCTCTCAGGGCTGCCAAGGTCCCTTCTGTGGGGTGTGACACACCACAGCTGTGGCACTGTGAGCTGACCTCAGCTCTGCACACCAGGGACCAGGTGTGGCCTTTGGTTCACATCAGCAGCTGCCAACAGCTGAGTGGATCAGCTGCTGGTCTGAATACTTCCCCCAGTCACACACGGGGAGGGGGAATTAAACATTATCCCCTCCATGTGTGGGATGGCTAAAAGAACCTGGGCAGAGAGCACTGGACTCTGACATATAATATAGGATGTGATGAAATCCAGGAGAGCATTTCATTAACCCACACCACAGCTATTAACATTTATCTACCTACAAAATCCTGTTACATAAAGTTTTGTTTCACAGAGGAACTCTATCAAGCCTCTCAGGAATGGATTCTCAGGAGTTTTAGAAGTGTGTAGAAAGTGCATCAGCCTGTTCCTCACCCCAAAAGCCCTCTGCCCAACATAGCATTCAGGAGGGTGGAACCTCTGAACTTGCTCCCAGCGCAGCAGCTGATTGTATCTGGTGTTGAGAACACAGCATTGCTTCTATGGAATTCCAGGCTGTTTTCCCAAATACATTAATGCAGTGTTGGAAGTAAAAGAGTGGAATTAGTGAGATGAAAGTACATACAGAAAATGCCTCCACCACAAGCAGTCTCCAACGGTGTTTGCAACTTAATGAGAGGGTGTGTAAGAAGCTCCCACAGCCTGAAGGTCACTGTGATGTGGACTGCTTAGCACAGAAACAAAGCACCCAACAACATTCCCTGTGCCTTCATCCACAGAGCAAACGTGTTCTTCCATTTCCACAGCTCCCTTACACAGTGTTGGCTGTCAAACACTGCAGTGCCACACTGCCCCACTGACCTCCCCTTGCCCATAAACCCCACTGCTGACTGCTTCTCACAGGTGTGGTTGTGATGCCTGATACTGCGCTTGGTTCCAGATCAAAATCATCTCCCTCTAAAAATGAATTATGGATGCAAGGAGATCCAACAGAGGCACTGAGATAAGAAAAGCTGTATTTATGAGAACTCAAAAGGAAGACAAAGAAAGTTTCTGCTTGCATACTCTTAGAATGGAAGCCCATCCTCTCCACAAAAAATAGGTCCTCCCACACAGTGACACATGTCATCTGTCATTTTAAGGCAGCTCAGCCCAACCTAGACTGTTCAAAGGGGAACAGATCAGGGAAGAGAAAACATACAGGAGAAACCAAGGACCCAGTGCTTTCAGGGTAGCAAAAAGATGACCCAGGAATGTGATAGTGTGACACAAATGTCATTTGCTGAAGGATCACATAGGCTAAAGAAGAGCTGATGGTCCAGGGGGCAGAGCATAGTACAGTGTATCATGTTGGTGTACACAGGAGGAAGTGCTTTATCTTCTAGTGAAAAATAACAACTTTAAAGATATCAGATTTGAAAAATTGGTTTAATCTACAGCACCTCTGTGTACCTTGCTGCAGTCTCAACTTAGATTATACAGCTTTGGGGTTACTTTGGAGGATTCTTCAGGAAAGGAAGACACTTCCCTCCCTATTCTGATCTTTTGGAGGAGCCATGCAAAATTTTATACATTGCTGCTATAAGTACCTCAGTAGTGAACCATCCCTCTGCAGTTCTCAAGGACTGGCTTTGTGCAGGGAATGCCCATAGGGTTAATCTTGTTCTTGCCTCCCATCCCCACAAATGATCCATACAGGTAATTGCTGCAGATATGTGGCACTGGTATGGGTCAGTTTGCAGGACTGAGACCAAAAAGCATAAATGGAAATGAAACCAACCAAAGCAAAAAGAAAATAGCCCTTAGTGCATGTTTAGTAACAAAAACCAAAGTGGTAAGTAGGAAAAGGATGCAGATCTCTCAGTGACATTATGGGCTGCTAATAAACACTTGGAAAAAAGCCAGATGCTGGGCAGTCACCACTTCATTCAAGCACAATTAAACTCCCTCTATTCCATCACAGTATGGACAAAATCACATACAGTTAAATAAACAACTGAAAGCATGAATGAGATTCTAATATACAGTACTTTCACACAGCCAAAGCTATTTTATTTTACAAGACGAGGCTTTTGCGTTCATCTTTTTTCTGAAAGCCCAGTAAAAACAGCGTAAACTACTAAGCAAAATTTAAGAGACAACTTACAAAGTAAAATTTGCATAGCACTGTAAATCTGCGTGTTTGTTTGGGCACAGTTCTCTGTAAAAACTACAGTAGGTGACAGGGGTAGGTTTTCTTAATAGCTTCTTGTTTTTCACCAGATTCAGACACACTTCTTCTGAACATCATAAAATCAAGTGTAGGAAACAACTGTAAAAATGTACAAAAATATATACACATGCACAGTAAATGCATACCCTGTATACAGTTTTATTACTCGTTAGATTTGGCTAATAATGATCATCTGGTGACTTACACTTCCCTCCAGGAAATGACAGGTTTGCAACACATCAATCAGCTCCAGGAGGGTGATTTTCCTCGGAGAGAAGGTTTGGATTAAAGCTACAGTACTTGCTGGTGATCTGAGGAGTGAGCGAGGTGCCGTTCAGGCGAGTTCAGCATTCAGATGTCACAAGGGACAGCTCGGACACAGCTGAAGCAAAGGGACACGAGGGGACACAGCTCGGCTCTCTGCACAGATGCACATGCACGGAATAAAGGAGGTACACAGAACCCGCTCATGCCTTGGGGTGTAAAAGTTAATTCCTGATTAGGCTCTGCTACCTACTCTTCCTTCCTTCGCAAATTGTATTTTAGTAATTTGAACTCAGCGTGTTTTCCTTAAGAACGCACGCTGGCCAAAATGAAAAAAGTTGTGTAAGACTGAAAATTGGTAGTGGTAGTCCCCACATTAAGGAATACTTCTAATTTAAATTTTAAAAGTTCTATTATATTCTGATTGCTGCTGAAGTGTCTAATTTTAAAATTCACTTTTCTTCTAAAAAGATAAAATGCTGCTTCTGCTAGTGGTTTATAGAAGTAGACTATCTGCACTCAAGTGCTCTCAACAGTGAAAGTGTACAAATAATCTTTCTTTACAGTTTCAAAACCTGAACAGTGACAGGTAACTACAGGTATAACATTTTAAGAAACACAGGCAGCTTTCTAAAAGCCCAGAAAGGCCAAGGATCAGAGAAACACGTTTGTCTTAGATGCCAATCCCATGTCTTCCCAATTCTGAAGTATGAAATATTTTCATGACTTTTCCTGGTGGCTAACACACGTGGCACAGACCCTGTAACGTTGACTTCCAGAAGGTTCTCACTCCAAACCACAAGAGGTAAATAACACACAACCAACAGCCTGCAAGCATCTTGCTGCAGAGACAATCAGATAAACCAGCCTTAAAGATAAACAGGGCAGAATGAGAGTCCCCATCTGAAACAAGCCCTCAGGAGGAATTCTGACCCAAATCACGTGAACATGGCAAGGGTTATTCTAAAAGTTGTTACACAGAGGTCTCACATCCACATTAGTCAGAGTTTGCCTCTCACATAGTTGTCTCTGCTTTGCAAAGCTCCTGGTGATCACTCAGTTTTCTCAGAACAAGAATTTGGCCAGACCTGTCAGTGTCCTGCTCCTCCCAGTGATGCACCTTGCCGTGTTCCTCCTCCCTCACAGCTCCCAGCAAGGTTGTCACCTGCTTCAAATCCCAGCTTCACTCAGCACCAGCAGCCCTGGAGCTGCCTGTTATGATCAGAAGGTTCAGGAATACGGGAACAAGTGGCTGTGACACACTGGGTGGGAGTACAAATTCAGCATTCCCATCACAGGGATGAGCTTCTTTGTGCAGGCACACAGCAGAACTTGCAGCAATCATCTGCTGGGAATCAGAACCTTCACACCAGGGACAGAAGCACATGGCATCCAGGAGATGCTGTGAGCTATCCTGCTGTATCCCATCTTCAAAGGAGATCAAGGAATGGATTCTTCACTTTGATCTGTGTTGGCCTCCAGCATCTGCATGAAACACTTGCGTGAAGTCTGCCCAAGCCTGGCTTTAGAGTCTCAGCAAACACTTCTCCAAGATGCCAAAATACATCAGATTGCGTCTTCAATCTGAAACACTCAGTGTAGTGTCAAGTCAGCATTATTAACAGTCTCCAATCCCACATTTCTTCAAAAGGTACATGATGCAAAACCAGGTTTTGGGGAAGTCCCAAGACAGAAACAGCATTTTCAGCAAATATCCCATGGACCCAACTCGTAGTAAAAACCTTGTTCCAGCTTTCACCAGAGGGACCTGTTGCCAGGTAGGGAGAGCCTGTTTGAGGGAGGCCTCTTCTCTTCCCTGCTAAAAGTTTTGCTTTGAAGCAGCCAAGTTGCATTATCATATAACACAAACACCACCCTCTCACTTCAGACCTAGAGCTGTCAACTAGTGCCAAAATTCAGGAAGAGAAAACCCAGCCATGTGAGACAGCTGCTGTAGGACTGGCTGACTGGAGAGCTCCGAGTTCCTGCTAACAGGTTGTAACCAAACCATCTGCAGAAGATACAGGGGAGCAAATATACAGACATCAGTGATGGAGACAAGAGGTACCACATGGAAGTGAGCAGTCAAACCCACCTTTCCTGTGAATACCAGGCAATTAGGACACAGGCAGCAGTCAGATTCATTGGTCAGCAATTAAGTGTAGAGCCCTTCAAGGTAAGTTAAAGCAGAACAAAGGAACATTGCCCATGCTCTTTGTGCCAGAGACAGATATTTTGCTCAGTGATGCAAAGTCAATTGCAAGAGCACATTCAGCCCACAATGAGCAAGAGAGAACTGTAATCCTACCAAGCCAAGGCCTCTGGATACCACATCCTTCTTCAGCATCAGCTCTTTGTGCCTTCCTAACTCAGAGATGCCACGTGGCCAGCAGTCCCCAAGCTCTCTCACCAAGGTTCTCAGCTGTAGGTAACGTGATGCTCCTTTGGAACTGCAAATCCCACTTGGAGAGCAGCACCATTGCTCTCGGTGACAATGACAAGTGCTGCCAAGGCCAAGAGCACACGTCTATCATCTGTCCATGTTAGTCTGAGAACCATTCCTCTTCGGAGTCAATGCTAAACTCCATGGCAGTCAGCTTGCAAGTCCATACTGCAAAACTATTTACTCCAGACAAATAAGCAATAAATGAAAATTCTGAAAGGTGGAGAGAAAAAACACTCCCACAGCTGTAAGTTTATTAAACCTAGCATGGTTGAAAAGCAAAAGACGAAAAACATGATATATTTTTGTTTATTATTGCTCTTAAAGGGCTTGGTAGTCAAATATACAAGCTATGCTCTATTAAACCAGAAGAAAATAAGATATAAAATCTATACTCACTTTTCCAATCCAATCCACCTGCTAATCTTCATTAGTGACATTAACTTCAGCTATTTCCAGTCATTTTAATTGATACATACTCTGTGTACATGTGCGCGCGCGAGTATAAAAACCCCTATTTGAGAGAGAAAATTCAAAATGAAGAGATTTGTGTTGGTTTTGTCCTGTTTTGTGCACTGCTGTAGTTTCAGTTTTTCAAGTGTTACTGATATGTCTGTTTAGAAGAGCAAAATTTAAGTATCTGATGATGTATTTATTATATTTTCAAAAAGAAAGCATGATCAATAAGTTATGATAAGAAAATATGAAATGTTGATTATTCTCCCCTTGATGTACATGCACTAATCCCATGATCCTGAATAGGGAGTTACATGCACTAAGAGGAGAAAAGGATCCTGTAAAGAGAAAGGGTATTAATTCCTTTCTCCTCTAAACAGCTCCCCTCTTCTCAGCATTAAGAAGGGATTTATTTTGTGAAATTCTTGTCATGCCCATTAATATACTGCTCAAAATGTAAGTATAAAACATAGTCAATGGTCAGCCTGCTTAGCAAGCCTCTTCTGCTAAGCCAGTACAATTTATATATACTCAATATCATCTTCAGGAAGCAAGTATACAGCATTTGTAACATCTTTCTAGGAAGCAAGAACTATTCCCATTACTGAATTATTAAGAAGAAAAAAAAATAAAGAAGAAGAAAAAGAAAAGAACCCCCCACTGTTCTCAGTCCTCTGGTTAAAAACAGGGAAAAGCCAGAGGTAACTTTATCAGCATTTGGATGTCTGACTGTATTTGAAGACAAATTACAAAAACATCCAGCAAGGAAAACAGAGTTATGGCTAGGCTCTGCTCTCCTCAGTTCCCAAAGCATATTTCAGATTCCACTAACATTTGCAACAGATTTGCAGCCCCTCTCTTAGGGAAGATTTATTGAGGGGACAATGACACACTAACGTTGGGGGTCTGGGTACAAGGATTCAGCGAGGTGGAATCTAACAGGAGACAGACAGAACTCAGGTCAGCCTTCAAATGCTGTTGTTGAAAAGACCACAAATAAAAATCAAGTGCATGACAGAACAAGTGATTAATGACCCCAAGTAAAATATTTTTCTAAGTTACAGAATTGCTCTTCCAGTGTTTGAAAACAGAAAAACCTGTAGGAGAAGAGGTTACATTCCAACAGTTAAGAGCAAATTCGGAAAGAAGGTAAATTATTACTCTCTTATCTTGGTTACTGGAGCACAGATGAAAACAACAACCAGTGCTTTGATAAAATCTGCTCTTTACAAAAGTGAGATAAATATTCTAGTGGCAGCTGGGTTAAAGATACAGACCCTGAGGGTTAGCTTTTGCCCTCAGCTGTAGATCTGCAACTCATTTCACCCACTTCTGAGAGCAGCCAAATGCAGATTGTGCCCTTCAGACTTGAACATACAGGTATAGTTACCATCTGTTTGCAAATAATTCCCCAGCTATGCATACAGCAGCAACCTACAGAAACCTCCAAATGTGCGTTTGTAAAAAAAGGAAAGGAAGGAAGGAAAAAAGGGAGACAGGTACAGACATGATTCTGAGCTCTAATTTTCAGTGAAAAAGACCAAAATGTCAACAAGCAAAACTAAAGATAATTAAAATCCCTGAAGAGATCTTATTCTCTTTCTAATGCTTTAACAGCACAGCTCACCTTGCAAAAAACTTCACATGAACATCTAAAGCATGATCAAGTCAAAAGAGCAGCACACCCTATCCTGACACACACAGGGTAAAGTCCTGGCCCCATCTCAATCCATGCTGAAACTCTCATCAGAAGTTCAAGAGATACCAGCATTCAAAATTTGACTGCTACAGACCTTTCCTTTTCACATTTTTTACAAAAGAAGACATTTTGAAAACTACTGTGCTGATTTCTAGTGCTGCCTCCCAGTTTAATGAGAGAGGTTGGCTGAACTGGACTTTGGTAATGAGAGATGCAAACAGAAATAAAAAGATAATTGAAATTTTTCCTTCTTTATACAACTCTAAATCCCATGGCCAACCACTAATTAAAAAAAAAACCAAACGAGCCCAAGCGAATTCAAAAATATGGAACATGTTTGATGTGGAACAGCACTCAAGACTGAAGTAATATTTAGAAATTAAACAGCCTTGAGCAGTTAGCAGGAGATAGGATGGGAGTGTTATCCTATTGGATCTGTTCTATGGGATGTGCTGATGGATAACACGCTGCTTCCAAACTCCACTATCCCTTCTCCTGCATTACAGAAGTCTTAAGATGTTGCCTGAAAATAAAAAGTGTCAGTGTAACATACAAACAGGATTTCATCTGTAGCCATGACAACACAGCCAAAAAGACTCTAACCCAATGAACACCTGCCAGTACATTTAAGGAGGGTGTTTTTTCCTGGCTCATTAGTAAGAGAAGTTGGAAATCAATAAATGTTACATTGGCTTTAGCAAGAGGAAACATTCAATGGCTCCTGTTGTAAAAGTGAGTGTAGTGCTCTTGACAGAAACCAGTTTTCAGTCATCTGAAGATACACGTGGCCATGGCCAATGCCCTCTTTTCTCCCCCACCCCAAGTCCCCCAACAAAGCAAGAAAAATTAGTTTCTTCTTCCACCCCACCCCAGATTTTCTCCCACAGCTTGACTACAGTAATCCTTGAACAGGCAGAAGGTTGGTGCATTCTCTTCAGTCGATGCCTCCAACTTCTTCATTCTTGGCTCAAGTTTTATTCATTAATATTAGTCATCAGTTATTAAGAAAAAGATAGTTTCTAAGTGTTTGTTGTTGTTTTTTAACTGAAGTTAATCGGATACCATAGTCTGGTTATATGTGCTGATCTGCAGCCATCAGTTATTCCTTTTTCTTGAATTCCTGGTTGCCATAGCTGGAGCCTTTTTCTATTTCAGTTACTCCTATCAGTCTACGAACTCCAAAGGAAGCTTTAAAATATAACAGAGAAATGAGAGGCACATTAAAAGCAGTCCAAGCACCCAGGAAGTTACATGTAAGCACACGAGCAGAACCCAATCCCCAAGTCAGCAGTGACCAACAGTCACTGCTGCACAGGATCACAGGTCAAATGACACTCAAAGAGAGGGACAATCCAGATTTAAAAATATAATTGCTGCTTCTCTTGGTTAACAGGACACTTCTCTTGGTAGCATGAACACTGAAGCATATTCCCTCCCTCTTCCCCTTCTTTTTTTTTTTTTTTTTTTTTTTTTTTTTTTTTTTTTTTTTGTTGTGGGGCTGGGAAATTTGGTGATATTTATGTATTTTTTGTTTGTGCTGGTGGTTTTGTTTTTTGGGGTTTTTTTAAAATTCAAAGACAAGTTGTCCAGTGAAAGTATTTTCTCCTTCAGGCACCATAATAATGGGCTACATGACTCACCTACTACCACTATAGTTTTTGCTTAAGATATGAAGGCAAATTTGGCCAGATTAAAGCTTTTGAAACAATAAAAATGCTGTACAACAGAAAGAGTGATCAGTGAGCTCCAAATATTTCCCTGCTAGCCCCATTCTCATTAATTAATACACAGAACTTATTGGAGGTAAAGGATCCTGTTCTCTGTCACACTGGGCTTAGCATCTTCTCTGCTTTTATTACCTGCTCCTACAAGTCCCAGGAATGCAAGGATAAGGAGAGGTGATCCACTTGCAAAAACTCCAAAGCCAAATGTGAAGAGAGGAGAGAGGAGAACTGTGGCCCAAAAAAGAAAGTTTAGGAGAGTCCATGGTCTCCTAGGAGGTTTAAACTGCTTGCCAGGAAATATACCTTCCTGATTATACATCTCTTGCAAAGCATCCTGGGGGAAAGAGAAAAGAAAATGAGTTCTTAATGTTTGCACCAAGCAGCCCAAGATTAGCCAGCTCCAGGACAACATCCAGGACAGCATCTGTGCTACAAACTCATCCAGAGTGCACAGCATCCAGTTCCATCTGCTGTCACTTATTTGGGCATTGCTGTTGACCATCCAAGTGACCTTTAAGCCTTTTGAAGGTAATTTTGGCATCATCAAAAAGTGAAATCTTATCATTCTCTTCACTACCAAATACCTTCATCTTGCCTGTAAATTGCTTAAGAATTTAGGGCAGCTTCAGGCCAGATACCAGTTCAGACACTACCAACCCTCTTAGCTGGGTGCTTTTCCTTCCTGTCTTTACTTCCAGAAAGGTCAGCATGATGCAGCAAAGCACAGCAGAAAAATTCTGTATGGAGAGCCAGGAGGGGAGGGCAAGGAATGAGCTGAGAGCAGAGACAGCACCACACCAGCCACAATCCTAGCCCTGCAACAGAGCCACTGCAGCCCAAGCTGAGCTGCAGAGGTGCAAAAATCCTGGAACACATCACTCAAAGGAACAAGGTGCCCACCACCTTCCCTCAGTCTGGAAGATTGTTCTTTAAGGTTTCCAAGCCATTACCAAGGATGGCTCAAGTCCAGCTATTTCTTGTTTGTATTTCTTATTTTTTTAATTTCCCTTACAAAGGGCTGAGAAGTGCAAGGCATTCCTTGCCAAAACCAGCCTTTGGAGGACACATCCTCTGTGCAGGATGAGGATTCCAGTTACAAAGTCATTGCAATAAAGGGAATGAGAGAATTCCAGTTACAATGTACTGCTAACAATGTAAGATCAATATGTATAATACCCATATCATAAGCAATACCTCCCTGTCAACATCTCACAACAAAGGTGAACAGAGGTACAGCCAGCATCAGGAGGGATGAGAGGAAATGGTGCCACATTGCACCAGGGGAGGGTTAGATTGGACATTGGGGAAAAAAAAAACTTTCATGAAAAGGGTTGTAAAGCAGTAAGACTGTCCAGGGAATTGGTGGAGTCATCATCCCTGGAAGTGTTCAAAAAAACCATATGGATTTTATGGATTTGGCCCTTGAGGACATGGTTTAGTGGTGAACATGGTGCTGGTGCTGGGCTGACAGTTGGACTCTGTTCTTAGAAGCCTTTCTCAACCTTCAAGACTCTTTGGTTCTACAGAGCTGCTCAGGGGAGGTGGGGGGAAAAGATGATGAGCTACTGCTCTCTCCTAACTGAATCAAAGTTCAGATACTCAAACAAATTAGGTTGAAATAAATATAATGAAACTCAGAACAATTTGCTGCCTATCTAGAGACTGAGCATAAGCCTGGCAATGCTGCAGCACAGGTCATCATAGCTGGGGAAAGCCCAAGATACTTAAACTTTCTGTGCTCTGCTGTCTTCCCACAAAGATCAGCAAATCAAAAAACACTTTTCCAGTTCAATAATCCACCACTTAGGGCTGGACAACAATTACAGTTCTCTCCTACTCCCCACAGAAGTGTTAAATCTGGTCGAGAAGTGTTAAAGTGGTTGAGAAAAATGGATTTTTCTAACCATCTAAGGTTAGAAAAAGAAATGACACAAGGAAGAGCTCTGAGCCATCTGAAGGCATGCTGGGCACGTGTTTTATCAGTCCCTGGCAGCAGCTCCCAGGGACTGTCTGTGCCATGTCACACACCACTGCAGAAGTATTAGCAGGAGGCAGAAGGAGAGTGACAGTGGAGGAAAAATGAAAGCAAAGAACAATTGCAGCTGAAAGCTGGGACCTGCTGTCCCTGACAGACAGTTATCACTCTTCTCAAGTGCCTAAAAACACCCACAGGGAAAATGGAGCTTTTGGAAATGCATGACAGAGATCCAAGTGCTGAAAAATGTAAAAAGACACTGGATTGCTATTAGTCTTTCACAGCTCAGGCATATCTCTGAGTTCTATTGTGCTTCCTGGCAATTTGAGACCTCACTACCCAGCGCTCTGCTGCCAAGGGGCTCCTCGTTCCTGCTCCTTCTAGCACTTTGAGGGATGGCTGCCTAGTTATACATAATATCCTCTCCATCCAGTGCAGGAGTGTGTATTACTCACTGCCTTAATACACTCCCCTGTGCAATCCCACAAGGCAGAAAAGAATGTAAAGCTATTTACCTTTTCCTGGTAAAGCTTATGAAGCCAGTTTGCAGCTTCCTTTTCATCTTGAGGGATATCTTCCAGAGGAAATCTCCTAGTTTAGTGGAAAGATTAAAAAATGGGAAGAAGAAAAAAAAAGAATTAAGGGAAAATTCAGGTATTTGGTTTTATGCCTCTCCTAGGGAAGATCTTCCATTCACTAAAGGGCAGAAATCTTTGCCAATAATGACACTGATGGCAGAGGTCTTAAACACAGAGAACTGGGACTTAAAATCTGAGGTTTTAGGTTGGGAATTGGGTGCTATTTTAGACAAAAGAAACTGTACAAGCTCCTGTCAGTGTCAGAGACATCAGTAAAATCATCATTTCCCATTCAAACGCTGTTCCTCCTTCACCAGATCCACCCCTGGCTGATTTCCAGTGAGCTCAGGCTGAGGCACTCGGAGCTGGGAAAAGACAAGCAAGTGGAAAACCCAAGGGTAATTGTTGGTTGCCTTTTGGTAGTGAAAACCAAATTTTGGAAGCAATGGGAGAGGCAACTGAACATTCACTTTTTACCATCTCTAAGGCAAACACCTGCAGTGACTGCACTTGCCCCTCTTGGCCTCTGCAGCCCCACAGACTGAGGCACACACTGAGTTCTGAGGGTGTGTGACAGTTTTGCCCAGTGCCAGCCCTGACCTGACCTCACTGAGAACAGTGCCTTGTCAGAGCCTCTCTGGAGTGGTGAGAAGCCAACCATTCCCATTTCTTCTGTTTTCTAGACCCTTCCAAGCCAAGCCCCTCTATGATTCTGTGAATTTGTTCTAACACATTTCTAATGATTTCTGCATCCCATAAGCAAACTGAACACCAGATCTGGCAGATTTACTTACATGAGCCCTAACAAGAGAAACTGCTCAATTCCTATAAATAATGCTCAATAAAAGCTCAGTGAAAAGTCATTTGCTGGAAGCTTTCTGGTGAAGCTGCCATGGTGTTGCTGTCACCACTAGAGGGGACTCACAGCAACCACATTTGGTGATTTCCTGATTATTTCCTCTGGAGGCAGCCAGGATAAAGACTGTATCCCCTGCAGAGCTAAGCTGCTTACCTGGGCTCAGGTAACTACGTCTGCATGTACCAAGAACAAGAGCTTATGTGCTTCCCTTCTCTGAGCTACACTAAGTCTGTTGGCACAACAAGGACGTGCTCCATTTTCAGCAAAACATCTGTAAAAAGTCTCCTTACTCTCATAGCTTCTTCCCCAAAACAGGAAAAAAGTGTAGAAAAGCACCTTGAGAATATTCATTCCATCCACAAACACATTTTTCATTGAATTATCTAAGCACACTCATTTGTAGAGTACAATTAGTAATTTTACCTGGCAACAGATTTTACAAATCCAAACCTCTTCTAACTCTATTGAAAACTACATTTCTTTTCTCCCATTACCCCTCCAAGAAATGAAAGAAAATTGCACCTCCATTAGCAAAAAAGGATATTTAACTGAAGGCTGCCAAAATTCAGTGTATAATTAATAATTATACAGATGTGCATCCATGCATGTGCACCTCAGATCCAGCTAGATATCCTACATGCACTTGCCATCAGTGTGGAATTACAGGTGGAGCTGCCTGACCAGCTGTTTTGCTGGCTGGCAAATTGTCTGCTCACTTTCCTCATCAGGAATATGCTTGGCAAGTGTAAATAGTGAAAATGAAACCCCTTGCAAATGAGCAACTCCACCTCTCCATGGACAGCTCCACAGTCATCTTTTCAGCTGGGAGAATAAAATGTTGTGGATGCTGCAGCAACACACAGACCCAAAGCCAGAGGGGAAAGGTGTGGGGGGAAGGAGAAAAAAATAAAAAGCCTTTTTCCCTTTTTTTTAACTTTTCAAAGCCAAGCATCAGCCTCATCACCAGAATACAGCAATGTTTTCCAAAGGGTGGGTGAATCCCACAGAGAAGCAGAAGCAAACTGTCTAAAGAACTGTGGAAAGAATAACCAGGTCATGTCTCAGGTACAAACATAAAAGGGAAGAGAAGACATTCAACAGGATTGGTAGTTTTTATGATCACAAAGAAGCCTTTGAAGCAGAAGGCAGCAAGGAGAAAGCAAGAAAGAGAAGTGGGGTGTGTGCATGCAAATGTGTACGTGCTGCATGGGGTTAGGTGTTAACAGCTACTCTTTGAGGCAAAGAAACAGTGAGGAATGTGAGCAATGTCCCACCTCATTCACAGGATGTCTGAATTTCAGCATTTTTAAATTTTTAATCTGCTGATCCAACCTTGTGAGTGAGGGAGAAACTGGTATGTAAAGGAGCTTTAGACTGTTTACTGCAAGGGACCGCTGAAGGACAAGAAGTGGATACAGGAAAGGAAATTACCCTGTAAAATCTGAATACACTTCAACATGCTAAATTATGCATCTTAGTGCTCACCTCCATCAGTAAATGCTCACCTTACACACATATCTGCTTCATATTTCTTTCCATAAAGAATTCCTAATAAAGACGGGTTCTTGTTTCCTCTGAAATTTAGTGTTACATCATACACTGCTGAAACTGTTGGGAAAAAAAGATAAAACAGAGCTGTTACAGCAGCAATTCTAGCAAGCACCTTCTGGCATCCTTGCTTGAAACAGCACAGAGCCTTGTGCAAGCCTTGCATTAATGATGTGTCAGAGTTCTGTGTTTACACATCACATTTATCTGCACCAGCCCCCTGACACTCCCAGCTCTGTAAAACACCAGATGACTTGATGAACTAAGCAACATTAAAAGGTTTTCAGTATTTCTTAAGACTGGTTATCTGACAGTTCTGTGGCAATTTACAGATTACCAGCTGACATGCTGGATCCTCATTACTGCCAGCTCACTAATTGCAACGAACAACAGAGCAGACTATGCTGGTGCTGAATAACACATTACAAGTGCTGCAAAGCTTTGAAGTTCCTTACCTGTTCCCCTGAGACACTGGACAGCAGTGGTGAAACCTTTGGTTCTGGGCAACAGGTGGTATTTCAGTTTAGGCAACCCCTTGGATTCAGCTACTTCCATACTGATGCGGTGCTTGGTCTCTGTGAAACGAGTTCCTTCACAGTACAGCAGAAACTGTGCAAGACAAAAGCAAAAAAAAACTCTCGAGGATATCTTGAGATATCAAAAGAAATCCAGCAGTATACTGAAAATATGCCCAAGATAAACATGCATGTGCACACTCTTCTGTTGTCTCATCTCTTCACCATGTATTAGGCATAAGCACCAACTCCCAGCTCATTTACCCTTACCTTTACATTTAACAACACTTGCACCAAATTTAAGGTGACAAAAAGACAGCCCTAATTGTGGCATTTAGAATGCACAGAAATTAGGAAATTGATCCACTCAAGTCAATTTTAATCATGATTTCAATTACCAAGCAGGAAGTCTTGATTTAAATAATCAATGCTAACTACATTTTGCACTTATATTTTCTAGTTGTTTTCCCTAGAGACTTGTCCTTGGTTGTCAGTTGCAGAATCATTAAAATGTATAGATTTGAAGCTCAAGTTCAGTCTTGAGATTTTCTAATTGGTAGGGTTTATTCTGTTTTTTCTTTTCTTCCCCACATTCATTAGAAAGATACATTCAATATAATTCATATCTATATATTCAAGCAATTAAGTAGCTTAAAATACATTCTCCAGATTCTTACTTTTTTCTGTCTTTGTAATGATAGAAAATTACAATGCATTCACAATGTTCTAGTTAAGGCTTAATGTTTCACTATTCATTTTAACAAGCTGTACTGGATAATACTGAAAACTCACTTAAAATGCATAAAAGGCCTCTTAATGTTTTATAGGCCAAATAATTGTACATTACATGTGCTGCTATAAAAGCAAAACAGAGAATTTATCAAAACCTTTGCATTCAAAGCTCTAAGAAGGTTAATGGGCTGATTACACCACTGTGCTGCTGCAGTGAAGTTTAACAGCATTGCACACAATGAAACAGAGATGTTTTACCCTTGATTTTAAATAATGTCAAAATAAAAAGGAAAAAAATGTAACTGAAGAAGCAGATATAAGCTTGCCATATGTTCTCACAGAGACTTTTTGGGAAACCTGCAATTTCACAGATCAGTGAACACACTAACAGGAATTTTCCATCAAAATCTATGGCCTGTGCAGTGAAATTCACTCACTTCTCCAAAAAAATTTTTTTTGTTGATGTGTCTTTTCAGTCTACTTGAGAAAATGTTATACAGATGTAGCAATCAAATGTAAGGGTCTTTTTTTTAATAGGAAAAAATAAGTCTGGACAGAATCATTATCATCACACAAGCCTGATTTATAAATTATTCTTAAGCTTCTGAACTGTTTCCCAAATGGTTTCTCCTACCAACAGGCACACAGCACTTTTCTGCCAGCATATCCCAAAAGACCTCCTGAAACAGAGCATGGCTTTTCCATGACAGCTCTTGGAAGTGAGCACACCTCCTCCTGACACACAAAGCCACAGGCACCAGTCTGTCACTTCACTGCTTCACTTCCAGCAGCCAGTACCAGAGGAGGGACTCAACACTTACCCACATATATTCAGGATAATCAGACAAACGTTTCAATCCCTCAATGACTGTATCTCTGTCCTCTTCCCATTTCCTTTTGCAGAAAACAATCTCAAGGAAGTACCACGTCCAGCCGATTAGGGGCACATACAGCAGCTCTCTCTTCGCAAGAACTTTGGAACTCTTGGAGAGAAAACAAAAGTCATAATCCAAAAATGTCATTTGCTGATTTGTGCAACGAGGTCAAACACATTAAAGCTAAGATGATGGAGTTGGATCTGGGAACTTAAATGCAAAGAAACTGTTTATAGATGGGTTTTAAGTAGTGTCGGGATCATTAACTTGTCAGAGTGACCCTCGAGAAAAGTTGGAAAGTTTCTTTTCCCAGCCTGGCGCTCAAAGAAGGAGTCAGAGCTCTTCATTTCTCAGTCTCAAGGTTGTTTATTGGATCTTATCTATAAAAAAATTTCTCCTGCCCTGCTGAGGTCTGCTCAGCATGACAGTCCAGGCACTCTGCCTGCGCCCGGGGCAGTGTTATGTCTTTATACTAAAAACTCCATGTACAATGTTTACAATTACTTCCCAATACCTATCACCTATGTTATACACTGAGCTTCTACTCTAAACCAATCCAAAGGTGCCAACATCACAGCAGAAGATGGAGGCCAAGAAGAAGAAGGAGAAAGGCTGGACACGCTCAGTTCCCTCCATCTTGTCTCCTGAACCCCCATACCAGAAACCCCAAAATCTACTTTTCCACCCCATGATAACTTCACTATTATTCTACTTAAAATACTGTGGCTTGCTGATCTTCATCTAAGGTTGGTAATTTGCTCCATGGGTCATAATCAAACCCACAGGTGTTTTGGGCTCTGTGCCAGGGTCTCTGAGCCCCTGGCAGGGGTCTTGGCTGCTCAGGACAGCCAGAGGGATGTCCTGGGTGCTGACAAAGCAGACCTGCCACCCTGCAGAGGAAGGGGAAGCTCATGGCCCACATACCCCCAGCACTCCAAAGCGCTCCGTCATCGTCCAGCCGCACAGGAAGTCGATCTCAAAGTTGTGGTTCAGGATGATGATGACATGTTCCTTCCCAAAGGTTTTCACCGTAGCCTCATCTGAGAACAGGGTGCACTCTGTGCCTGACCACCATTCCAGCAGCATTACCAACTCTAGCAAACATGATGGAGGTGGAGAGAGGAGTTAGGGGTATCCCTTACAGAAAGCATTTAGAGTTTCCTCCTCAGCCCCATTCACTGCCCAGCCTCTCCTGACTCCCAACACCATCACCTTTCCAAACCCACCCAGCAGAGATGAAACAAAATCTTGGTACAGACCACACCATATTAGCATCCCAAAGCAGTATTTAAGGGACCAGACATATGCATTATGGATAATTCAGCAAGTTTTTAACTGTGACAAGTCTGGGCATTGCATTACAATTGCAAAATTTGATGACCACTGGAAAAAAAAAAAAAGCCCAAAGACTTTTATGCCTGAAAACAGACAGTGGAGCTGTTGATTGCTCCACTAAATGAGCACAGTTCCTCCCAGGTGGAATAGAAATTATGCATAGATGCAGCCTAATGTTTTTACTCCACACGAAACAAGCCTTATGGAGGTAAACAGACCAATAAAGGCCTTTTAAAGGGATGCAGTGACATAGATCTTCTGTGATAGATTTTAATATTAAAACACAGGGCTCTAATTGTTCTGCATTATGATCATCAACACAGAGTTAAAAACAGCAGAAAATTGAGCTAATTTATCAAAATACCTGGGTAAAGACAAAAGTGGTAAATTTTGTCTTTCTTTTACTGCAAAAGAATCAGCCCTTTTCCCTCCACTTACTCCAACTTTAAAGTGTCACAGCAACTCTTATTCCACCCTGAACATTTGTTACCTTTTTTTATTTTCCACCTCCCCTTTTTCATCATAAAACCCCCTTCCACTTAAATTCAGCATGCACTGACTGTAGTTGCTATGGTTAGCTTATTTCCCTCATTTCAGTACATGGAGGCAGATGGAAGGCATTGCTTGCATCATGGGACAACTATAAAAAGTATGAGAATAGTTCATCCTCCCAGTAGGAAGATTTGCTTCCCTGCAAACTGTAGTCATTGGTATTTTTTTCATTTCAATGAGATGTGGTTGAAATAAAAATGTGATTGCACAGATATAGCAGTTAAAAAGAGTCCAACCCCTCCCACATGACTACACCTGCAGGTTCCCCCTCTGTTCTCTCTATCAGGCTCTGCCAGGAGGTTTTTCAGCTTCCCATTGGGAATTTCTGGTTCTGCCAAGCAGGGCAGCACCTTCCCAAACAAGGGTTTCTGATCAGTGGGATCAGATAAGGTCATCTATCCACACTGCTAAACAGGAGTTTGGGATCCAAACTTGCACCACTCCAGAGAGAAGGCAAACACAGGATTTGGGTAAATAATAGGGAAAACCAGTCCTGGTCTGCTTAGGGTACAGAGCTCACCTAGCACTGTGTTTTTCACTCATGATCACTCACTCACCCACCAGGTTATTCCCCTGTATCACTTTCAGCACTTGCTAATTTGGAGGCACAACAAAGTTATGCACCTTGCTGCAAAGAGAGCTTAACCCCAGTCAACTGGAAGTATGGCAGAGAAAAGACAAAATTGTCTTGTTCATTTACACCAGGTACAGGTTTCTATCACTGCTTCCCAGCTTTGCATGCTTTGTGTTCACTCACCTTCCTTTCTCTGTCTATCCTGGCTCAGGAAAAGGAGAAAGAGGACAGCAAGAATGTCCTCAGATCACCTTCCAAGCAGGAGGCCAGGAGGATGGAGCAGTGGTACCAAACACATCGTGGTACTCTGAGCAATTTTCCCTTTCCATTGCTGACTCTGTTCCAAGGAGGAACATCTCCAGTACCTGCTACAATTTCTTATAAAATTATAATCACCTGGGTGTGTCTCTTCTTCAAAATCAGGGGAAAAAAAAAATCTGCAGAGGCCAGTGTGGATGTGACTTTCTGCAGAACCTTTTTCCCTAAAACATTGGAGGATTTGCCAGAGTTCATACTGAGAGAGAAGGGCTGATGAGCCAAAGGATTAACACGAGGAGACAGATTGTCCTTTACATGTGTGCTGACAAATGATGTAATTATAACCAGGAGTGGGCTCATTTCCTTTTTTCAGTGTGTGGGTTACAGCTCCTTTGCGTGGCACTGATCCTATCAATGCTACACAAGAAATCCCTCTGAATGAAGGAATGGCAACACTTGCACTGCCCAGGACAGTTCCTGTAGGGAATAAGCAACACCTGGCATCAACCTCCCCTTTGCAGCTGGGGGTCCCACACACCAAAGCATTTACAGCATCACAAGCCCCCCAGAAACAAAGCAGACAAGCAGCACAGCACATCCCTACAGCTGGAAGCACCAACATTTGAGAGGTTATTTTTGCAACAGGACTAACCCAAACATGCTGCACTCTCCAAGGGTGTGATTCATCTGCAAGGAGCTGACGTGGGAGAGCTGCAAGTACAGACTACCTGTCATGAATTTATGGGTTTATGTTGGGGCCAGAGCCTGAGAGGCTTCCTTCCCCAAATGTCTGTCAGGAACACTGGATAGAGTCTCTCCTCCCCTATGGAAGCTGGGCTTTATGTATTTGAGAGGAGAGACAGGAAGAACAGTCACATAAAGGATCACCTGGGTATCCCTCCCTGCACTGATCCTGTGCCAGCTGGGCAGAGCAGCTTCTCTTACAGACCCTCAGCCTGAAACCACAAACAGCTTGGAGAAAATGAGTAAAATGTAGCATCCAGAGGAGAGCACCAACCTACAGATTCCTTCCCAAAAGGCTTCTCCATTCTGAAATATATTTCACTATGGATGGCAACACTGGAGCTACTGCATTTACACAGCTTACCTAAATTGCTATCAATCACAATTGAAGAGCATTTTCTGGCAGCTCTTCCATTACAGGCCATCAGCTCTCTGAAATCCCACATAACATTTACATTGATTTTCATAGTTTAATTTCCCAAGATGTTAATTTATAACAGGCTACACACTAGGGGTTATCCTATGTACAACCAATTATCTACTCAGTTTCTCCAAACCTCTTTGTACAATGATGTGAGTTATTTCCAGTGTTCAGAGGATGTAAGCAGCATCTAAAGTGTGATTTTTTTTCATGCACAATGCTAACTAAGGGCTGAGCCTAAAGCCTTACAGGAGCAAGCAGCTAATATCCTCAGAAAAGCCCAACTATTAATGCAACAATAGTTTTCAGCATGAGATCAGATTCTAGATTTTTAAAAGCAGAAAGAAATTCTTACAAGCAAATGAAAAATAAAAACTCCTATACGTCCCCACTCTAATCCAACCAAACTCATTTTGAAGTTTTTGGTAAGCTCTTCTACTGCAATACTTTTTTCCGACAATTTGCCTGCTAGTCTATTTAATTTCCTCTCTCCTGTACTTCTCAGTAGGCAGGACAAAAAGCACAATAAAGACAGGGACAACAAGCTTAAAAAGAGACTAAACCAGACACATCAGAGGGGTTTTGTTTGTGATACTTCACATGGATGATTTACAAAATGTGGGTGCCTGTCAGTGGACTGCTGAACTGTAATTTCAGTGCTCATTCTGGTGACTCATTTACCCAAAGTGGGAGTTGGATGCTGAGCTGAGCACTAAGGTAAGTGGCCATGAACACTGGGAAGGGATGGAGAATGGAAACCAATTAGATGATTCACTGCTGAAATAGGAGGTGACATTTGGGCTAAGGAGCCTTCTCAACACTCTAAACATTTTCAGAAATCCAGCTCTGTGAGGAGAAGGCATCCACAGAGAGGAAGTTTTGCAAAGGTCTGACAGAGGAGAACAAAGAAGCCGCACTCAGTACAGAGCTGACCCATGGGCAGAAGAAGAACCACTGAAAAAATGTTCACAAGAGGAGACCCTGGCCTCAGAGATGGGCATTGAAGGGTGTAAGTGGATTCTGAAGTTTGTCACACAGTTCAGCTGCAGACACATCTACAGGAGATATTTTAGGATAGACCTCTCCCTCTGCAGCCCCCACAATAAACCATGATCAGTAATGCTCACATGTTCAGTACCTGAGCCAGGCTCACAATGGTCCCTCAGCACAGGTGCTGACACTGAAGATGGCATTGGGACACAAGTAACAGTTCCTATCAGCCCAGATAAGGTTGGAGGTGCAGAAGACCTTTACTTCCCACTTTTTTGAATGACAGAGTGACAACACACTTTAGACCCTTGACTTCTGTGTGATTTCCCAGTATTCCAGGAAAAAAATTGCTGTTTTGAACTGCTCTGAAAGAATCTACATCTAACTTATCATTTCTCTCATCTCTGTGTGCAGATACATGTGCATACATACGTGGCTGCAGCTCTCTCACAGAGAGCAGCAGGCACAACTTCCTCAGGATTTTTCCTGGGGAAGGCAGTGAAAAAGCTCAGAGAAGAAGAAAAACAATTCTTAGTTCTACTTGCAGCATCTGTTGTTTGGCACATGTGGAATGTGTTATGGAGATTGTTTACCCAAAAGGGATTTGTTAATTGGACACTGGTGATGGCTGTTTTGGATTGATTGACCAATTAGGTCAAAGCTGTGTCGTGACTGCCTGTAAAGGGTCACAGGTTTTTCTTTAGTACAGTTTTAGTTCAATTTAGTATAGTAGTAATATAGTTTCTAATATAATATAATATGGCTTAATAAAGCATTTGTTCAGCCTTCTGAATCATGGAGTCATTGCACCTTTGGGGTGTTTGTGAGGGTCCCCAGGATGAGGTGAGAGATGAGAATTTGACTCCTTGTTCTCAGAAGGCCGATTTATTATTATATGATATGATATATGAATGCTATACTAAAACCATACTAAAGAAAGAGAAAGGATACAGACAGAAGGCTTAACAAGAATGACAATGAAAGCTTGTGACTGACTCTTCAGAGTCTGACACAGCTGATGGTGATTGGTCATTGAGTAAAAACAATTCACATGTTTGGATAAACAATCTTCAGACCACATTCCAGAGCAGCAAAACATGGAGAAGCTGCAGCTTCCCAGGAGAAGAAATCCTGGCAAAGGGGTTTTTCAGAAAATATCATGGTGACGGCATGTTATTTCCTGGCTGGAGGTCGTCCTGTACTGATATGCATATATGTATTTCCTTTGGTTAATATCCTAGGGTGATGTTATGATGCTTGTATCCCCATTGGTGTGTTCTGTTTATGCTGGATATTATGTTCTGCGCCTTCAAGACTGGCTCTGAAGAGTGAAAGTTTTGTTTTGGTTTTGCTATCAGCTGCTCCCCCATGGCTGATGGGACACAGAGACAGGGCAGTGCATGGTGCTGCTTTTGCTTTTTGCTTTGCTCTTGCTTCTGTTTTGCTCTTGCTTTTTGCTTCTGCTCATTAGGTAGTTTAGCTAAGCAGTCCACACTTTTCCTGGACTGTTTCTCCTTTCCCATTTTTGGACCTACTCGAGCCTGCTCCGGACTGAGGCCTGGGAACACCGAGAGTTTGCACCCTGTGGCCTAGCGGGGCCTACTCTGGGCAGCAGCTGCCCCAGCACCGGAGGGACTGAGAACAGAGTGACCACCCCCAAGAGAGACTTTCTGAATTTGTCATCTTTTTCAGAGCAGTGAAAGAGTGATGTCATCCAGCATTATTCATTTTGTGTGCAGGGGGTGCTGTGCCTGTTAAATAAACAGGTTCTTTCCACTTGTCTCCGAGGAATCCTTCCCAAACTGGTTGGGAGGAGGGTTTGTGTGGGTTTGCTTTCTGGAGGGGCCCCCTTTGGAAGTTTTCTCCCAAATTTGCCCTAAACCAGGACAGTTAACAAAAGCAAAACCAAGAAAAGCCCCTTCCCAGCCTCACCCATCCCATCCCAGCCCATCCCATCATACTCACGGCTCCACAGGGAATAGGCAAGGCGACAGTTTACTCGGCGATAGAGCTGCTTGTTGATGGGCCAGAGGAGCAGCGTGCATAGTTGGATGAAGTTAATGATCAGTCCACTGACAACAAAGACAAACCCAATGAGGAGGTGAACTATGAACTGGGTCTTCAGGAAGGCAATGAAGCCCATGATAACCACTCAGAAGCGTGTGCAAGGGCCGTCACTCAGAATAACTGTCCTGAAGCAGGAAAAAAAAACCAAACAACAAAAGAGTCAAATGGAGTGGATTTACAAGCTCTGAGGAAGGACAAAGCAAAAGCCCTGAAATAGTCCAGGCTCATTCATCAAGAGGAACTCAACCCAATAAACACTGTGCTCTCCACACCTGCCTCATGGAGATCTTCATACAATAAACAGGTGATGGTGCAAATCCCTGCCCAAAATAGGAAGGAATCATTATTTACAATTTACAGCCCACCAGGAAGATTATTGTTTGCTGAAGAGACTAATATCACACTTCTCTTCAAACAAATACCACATAATTGGTAGTTAATGCTGGGAGGAACACAGAGCCCTGCACTCACAGTGAGCAGTGGGCAAACAGGGGCTCTATCTTTCAGGATACTGTCCTGAACAGGAGCCTCACCCTGCAAAGAGCAGGACTGGTCACACACACCATCAGTCTGGCCAACACTAAGGCAAGGAAATGGAAATCAGGTATTCCCACATTCAAAACCCATGCTGGAGCAGGTTTAATAACTTCTCACCTTGTCAAACCACATTTCCATGATCAAATATATCAGTTAGTGTGGGGGGAAAGTGTAAAATGATAAAAAAGCCTTAGGCTATTTAGCAGCACAAACTTGATCTGGAATGGGCATTGGTGCAGAATCTTGATTCCACCAAATTAGCCCTTAACTCTAAGGCTGTGCCATATTTATACCAGGTACAGAAAGACTGGCAAGGGCTGAACCAGCAGAATGCCACAGGAGCTTAGACAAGCCTGATCCACTACAAATCCTGCCAGCACAAAGTTAACCCAGCAAACTCTATTTACCAAGCCACCAAACTGAGCTTATTGCAAACCCCACATTATCCAGCACTGGCCTGTTTGCCCTGTTGGGTACTGGAAGCCACAGCCTCAAGGTCTCACCCAAAAAATAAAAGCTTGACCCTGATTTTCTGCCACAGCCACAGCTTGCTGACGGTTTTCAAGCTCAGCTTTTGCAAGTGTGGCAAATGACCAGATCAAGCAGTAGATGGTAACAAATACTTTTGACAAACCAGGCATCCCAAGGTGATGTGGACCCCATCTGAAAATTTATTTCTGAAAATAAAGCCCCTGCCAGCTGTGAGGAATCAAATAATTTTCACTCACCACCTGCTTACGGTGTGCTGCTATTTATAAAACTCCACAACAATTTAATTGTGAAAGCTTGTTTTCTATCCTCTCTTCTGTCAATCAGGTACAGCCTTTCAAGGCTCAGAGTGTCTAGTTTTTGCACAATTAACATCCATTTGTATCATTAGTAACCTACCCACTTCAGCAGCACATAAGAGAGGCAAAAGCGCCTGGTTGAACACAGCCAGTATTGTGCCTACCACAGAAAGCAAAGCAAAGCAAGAGAATAATATTGGAGTTCATGATAAATAATCTAAATTCTCCCAGTGTTGTCCTGTAAGGATGAAAGAAACATTTCTTCCACTAATAAATTACTTTAAGAACAGCTGTTGGGAAGCAGAGACTTCTGTTTGAAAAGGAACAAGTGGAGCCCTCCTTGCTCTTCCCTCCCCAAAAGGCTGCAGTTGTCTCACACAGCCAGAACACCACAGCAGTGTTCACACATTGCCATGTGGGAGGCAGCTGTGGCATCCAGTGACTCCCTAGCACTGGGCTTGTTTGTCTTTTCCACTGGCACGCTCTAAAATACACTGCCAAACATTAAACACCAAGTTCTTCACTTCCAAGAGTCATTCTCTTCATCTGGTGTATCTCAAATGCCAGTTCAAACAAACAAGAACAATTCCCTCCACTCCTGCAAGCTATTTCTTGAGTTCTTGCTTGCCCTGTGCAGAGCCACATGCAAGCAGCTTTGCTGATGACTGTGTCCACTGTCAAACCATTCAAAGGCTGGAGTTGAGGATCCTGGAAGCTCTTCCAACATGATTCTATCTGTGACAGTCATTAGAGCAGCACTTGCAGCCTTTTTCTGCACAGTCTGCCCCCTCTCAGACAGGGGCACAAAGCACACAGAGACGGCACAAGGAGAAACAGCAATGTCAGGTATTATCTATCCTAAAATCAAATGGTTTGGCTCCACTTCCACAGCCTCCTGGCTTTGAGCAGAGTCCGTGGCTGGTGTTTGTCTCTAACATTAAGGACATTGCTGTTTTACAGACTCCAAAGGACACATCCCTCCTTACACAGCAGCAAGATGGTTTCTCCAGCTTTGTTGGGCATGGAAAACAGGATTTATCACTCTTGCACCAGCATCCTGCCCCACATGCTGGGCACCATAAAATCATTAGGGTTGGAAAAGCCCTTCAGGATCACTGAGTCCCATCTCTGACCAACCCTTACCTCATCAACTAAACCACAGCCCCAAAACTCACATCTAGTCACTCCTTGAACACCTCCAGGAATGGCAACTCCACCATTCCCCCAGGCAGTTTCAATGCTTAACAACATCTTCCATGAAGAAATTCCTCCTGATGTCCAATCTGATATCCTGGCACACCTTGAGACCACTTCCCTGGTCCTGTTGTTGTTGTCTGATCCTTCCAGTTTAGCTGCTGGATACAGAACCTGCCAGTCTGTGTTTTGACAATCCCTCACCTAACTATATTTGACTTTTAAGATCATTAGAGGTTAACCTTAATCTAGGAATTATTTCGTTTTCTGCATCCCTGCCCATGTAGGACAGCCAGGCAATTTAGGGACAGGACAACAGGCAAAAGGTGGTCAGCAGCTGTTTTGTTGTATCCCAGGGTCAGGGGAGGATGGGGAAATCAGAATTTGCTGAAACAAGGAAAAACACCACTTCTGCATTTGACATTTTATTAAGATCAGCTTAGTGAAGTATCTAGGAAATAAACAGCTGCCTCAGCCTAAGACAGCAAAGTCTCAGCACTATTTTATTTTTTTTTAAACATATCCATATCATCTGCTTTTTTAGAGACCTGCTAGTCAAATCTTATTTTTGTCCTTGTTTTCCTTAAACACTGTCACTTCCCAGCATTGACCTTTCACCACAAAAACTTCATTTCCTCCAGCACAGCTACACTAAGAACAGTGGGGAATTTTAGTACTCTCCCTGCTTTCACAGAATTAGAGAATGGATTGGGTGGAAGAAACATTAAATATCACCAAATTCCAGCCCCCACAACATGGGCAGGGACACCTCACACTAGACCAGGCTGCCCAGAGCCCAATCCAGCCTGATCTTGATCTATCTGCTCTGATGAAAAAGATCTTAAATGCTTTGCATCCTTCAGGATTATTGAAGGATGCAATATTTCTGTTATTTCTATGCCTCTCAAGAAAAGAGGAAGGAGAAAAATGTCTTGGTGTAGTGAGCTGACCCTGGCTGGAGGACTGGTGCCCACCAAGGCTGCTCCATCACTCCTCTCCTCACCTGGACAGGGAAAACAACCAAAGGCTTGTGGGTGAAGGTAAGGACAGGGAGAGATCACTCACCAGTTACTGTCATGGGCAGAACAGACTTGATGTGGGGAAATCAGCTCAATTTATTACCAATCAAAGCACAGTGTGATAATGAGGAACAAAACCAGATCTTAAAACACTTTCTCCCAACCCCTCCCTTTTTTTGTTGGGCTCAACTTCCTGATTTTCTGTGTTTCCTCTGACCCAGCAGTGCATGGGGAGAGGGAATGGGGTTGTGGTCAGTCCATTACTCATCTCTACTCCTTCTTCCTCAGAGAGAGAACTTCTCACACATTTCCCCTGTTCCAGAGGGCAGTCCCTCCCACAGGAGACAGTCCTCCATGGACTTCTCCAATATGAGTTCTTCACCAGCCTGGTTCCTTTCCATGGGGTGAAATCCTTCAGGAACAGGCTGTTCCAGAGTGGGTCCCTTGCAGGGTCACAAGTCCTGCCAGCAAATCTGCTCCAGCCTGGGCTTCCCACAGGGTCACAGCCTTCTTCAGGCTCTCATGGGCTCCGCCAGGGGCTGCAGGTGGATCTCTGCATCCCCATGGATCCCCATGGGCTGCTTGACAGGGTCTGCAGGGGAATCTCCACTCCAGTGCCAGGAACACCTCCTGTCCCTCCTTCTGCACCGACCTTGGAACCTCCTGGGCTTCTCCCACATATTCACACTCCTCTCTCTGGCCACCATTTCTCCTGTGCAGTTCTTTCCCACCTTCCTTCTTCAGTGCACTACCCCAGAGGTGGTACCACAATCTCTGATGTGTTGGGATCTCTAGCTTATCAGAGTAACCCCAAGATGTGTTAGAAAGTCTCTTTTCCCAGCCTGGCACTTGAAGAAGGAGTCAGGGCTCTTCATTTCTCAGTCTCAAGGTTGTTTACTGTTTCTTATCTATAAAAAATTTTCTCCTGCCCTACCGAGGTCCGTACACTCTTCCTGCCCCCGGGGTGGTGTCATGTCTTTATACTAAAAACTATGTATACAATATTTACAATTACTTTCCAATACCTATCACCTATGTTATACACTGAGCTTCTACTCTAAACCAATCCAAAAGTGCCAACATCACAGCAGAAGATGGAGGCCAAGAAGAAGAAGGAGAAAGGCTGGACATGCCCAGTTCCCTCCATCTTGTCTCCTGAACCCCCACACCAGAAACCCCAAAATCTACTTTTTCACCCTGTGATAACTTCACTATTATTCTACCTAAACTGTTGTGGCTTGCTGATCTTCCTATAAGGTTGGTAATTTGCTCCATGGGTCATAATCAAACCCACAGGTGTTTTGGGCTCTGTGCCAGGGTCTCTGAGCCCCCTGGCAGGGGTCTGGGCTGCTCAGGACAGCCAGAGGGATGTCCTGGGTCCTGACATGATGGGCTCAGCCTTGGCCACTGGCTCTGTCCTGGACTGAAGGACAGATTTGTCCTCAAAGCCCCACATTCACATGGATTCTCTGGTTTCCAAAAGATACAAAGTGCCCCTCAGCAGAAGTCAGAATATTACACTTCTCCTTCACCCAGCTTTCTACATCCATGGAAGTCCTAATGATTAAACTTCCTGGAGACTTCTACCTCTGCCAGGTGTCACTGGAATTTGCCACCAAGTTCAAAGCCATTAGAAGGGAGAATGACAGAGAAGTGTGACTGCATTCATTAAGAAATCAGTCAAATGCACAACATGCACATTACAGCATTTCATGACACATGGCTATTTATGAATTCAAAATTAAAAATTAAGCCACTAATCATTCTATAAGACAATATATTCAGTTTGAACTCCAGGTTTTAATTAATTTCTTGCTGTCATGCATGTGAAATCCCTCTGAAGTTCATGATGTTTGCATGAAATTAGAAACTGGTCCACTGATCCTAATATTCCAACCCAGTGAGAATTAATGTGCTTAACAACAGCAAAAACTGTGGCAGGCAGTATTTACACCTCCAGACCTTTGCCTGCAGTTTTTCTGATCATGCTTTTTCTATCTCTGCTGTGCCATATTTACCTCCACCCATGAAACCAATTACAGATATCTTTTGCCCTGAATACCTTGTCCCCACCCTGAAATCTGGTATTTTACCTACTTCTGCTATTTGAGAAATGAGTGAAACTTTTAGATCACTGAATTTCACCTTTTACCACCACATTTTTAAATCCTGTATTTTTCAGATGAAGCTTTCTAAGCCTCCTTGATGTCTGTATAAACTTGGCAAACCCTGCCTGTGAGGAAGGGTTAATGATGTTGCAAGTCAAAAGCAGTACAAAAAAGGCATTTTATTGCCCATCAAGAGTTTCCTGACGATTTTTCAGAATTCTACACACACTGCTCATCAAAAACACACACAGAAAATAAAATCTCTTTTTTATTCAAAGTGAGATCTACCTGTTGCATGAGCTGCTTCCTGAGTATGGGGACAGATTAAAGCAGCAGAAACCAGGAGCTCAAGAAAATGGCTTTTTCTGAGTATACTTTCTACCCTTCCAACCTTTCTGATGACCCAACTGAGGCTACTTCTCTTTCAAAAGCATGAAAGTCACCAGTCTAAGTGTCTGTTCCCTCACCCCTCCTGAGATCAGAAAACCCAGGAGTCAGGGCAGAGATATGAGGGACAGCTTCCAATGGCCCTGCCTATACTTCTTTGTCAGATAAATAAAAGTACAGGTCCCAATATGGTTATTTCAGAATCCTTCAGAAATACCACATTACCACATTGGGGTAGCAAGTTATTTTTCTGGACATTTCTGGGACATTCCACACAAAAAATATGTTGATCATCTTATGATTAATGCTTAGAAGTAATCAGTTACCACTAAGAAATAATTTTTCCTTGCAGAATACACAATAGCTCTTCTAGCTGAAAGACAGAAGTGCAATGACTATCCAGCTTTTAAAAGCTAAATGAAATATTCATAGCAAATAAGAAAATATTTAGGAAGACAACAGGTCATTGATGGGCTCCCTCTTCCTGCACTGGATCACATCTCCTTCTGGAATGAGGAATTTGGGAGCCTGACCCCCATGATGCAGAAGCCACACAAAACCCATGGAAAGAGTATTTACCCAGGGATTTATAAAACCCAGGGATTGAGTATTTACCCAAAAGCATCCCAGGACTCCTACTCTGCTCAGAGTCCCCCAGACTCTGCCATGGCACCACTAAAAGTAATCTCCACTCAGGCCTCATTTATTTTAACACCACAGGTGTCTAAGTGGGCTGGAAAACAGAGCTTAGACAAACAGCAGTGAGTCAGAGAGAATAAGCAAATAAGCAAATAAGGTATAACAACAGTTTTGGTACCCATTTGAACAGTCTGTACCAGGGATTCTCCAGATAAGCTGTAAAAATAGACAGCTACTCAATTGCATCCCACACAGCATTACAAACTGTCTACTACAGAGCCAGCCTTTTAAACCTAAGCATGACAGAAAGATTATCTTAGTTTCTCACACAATACAGGTCTAATTTCCCTGAACGTGCCTCACTGAGGTGCAAGGCTGATTCAGAGTTCATTAAAAATCCTGCTTGTCATGAATTTTTCAAATTGAAGGGCATGGAAAAGAAGCTTAAGCCAAACTGAGGTCACAGAGATGTAAGTTTGGCTTTGAGTTGTAAGAACTAGGAATAAGATCTCAAAAAGTAAAAATGGTACCATCATGAAATCAGATGAGAACTCATTCCTTGAAATGTTGTCCATCTTAGCCTTGAAACAGCACCACAGCCAATTTCCAGAAAAGGTCAAGAGTGAAAGATTATCACCACTATCTGTCTGAAACATATTCCTTACTTTGGGCTTGATCTGAAGGCATTCATGCCACAGAAACTTCCACTCATGTCAATAGGTTTGGCTCAGTATCTGTAGAGATTTTTGATAAGACTATTTCCATCAAATAAAAAGCCTTTGGTTTGACTCCTCATCCTGATGAAATGCCAATACTTTGGGGAGGGAATGAGGGAGGGAGGGAAGGAAGAGAGAGAGAGAGAGAGAAAGAAAGAAAGAAAGAAAGAGGGAAAGAGAGAGAGAGGGAAAGAAAGAGAGAAAGAGAGGGAAAGAAAGAGAGAGAGAGAAAAGCAAAGAGAAAGAGAGAAGAGAGAAGAGAGAAAAGAAAAGAAAAGAAAAGAAAAGAAAAGAAAAGAAAAGAAAAGAAAAGAAAAGAAAAGAAAAGAAAAGAAAAGAAAAGAAAAGAAAAGAAAAGAAAAGAAAAGAAAAGAAAAGAAAAGAAAAGAAAAGAAAAGAAAAGAGAAAAGAAAGCTAGCTGTGGTTATGGCTCTGACATTCATGATCATTTCACAGGCATATAGAATTAGACTTAATGAGTAGTTCTTACATTTCCTCCTTATCTTCAAGATACAGGTTGCTCTAAGAAAAAATACCAAGATAACCAGTTGTTTAACCTGCATTTTGCAGTGAGAAGACCACAGAATATAATAACAAAGCAAAGCAAAGTATTCAAACAACTCAGTGCAGCCAGAAGGGAAAAAAACAAGCTCTCAATACTACACATCACTGCACCTGAGGGGCAGATTTCCCTCTTCCCTGCCCTAAATGCAATGTTACTGACATGACTGAGCCTCTTCAACAGCTGCAAAAAGCACTCTGCTTATGCCACCACTAGGGATGAAATTATATTTTCTCTAACTTCTGCTACAATATTACAGCTGAAAACACTGGCAATATTAAAATGGCTGTTTTCAAAATTTAATTTCAACCATTTCCTTGTATCACACTTGGCACAAGAAAGAGAGAGCAAGTGTGCACAAATTCAATTTTTTCTCAGCATACACCCTTCAGTTAACATTGCCTCTGTTTGAACAAATGGATTGGATAACCAAAATGAACCCTGACTTGCTTAGAAATCTGCTGGCTGCATGACAACCCCCACAAGGAAGCAAAACTCCTTGCAGGATTTCTCTCACTGCGAGCACCTCTTTATTGACAAAGAAAATAATGGTATTTTCATAGGGCTTTTCTGTTCACAACAGGGAAACCAGAGAGATTCTGTCACGAGTTCCCTGGGTAAAACCAGCTCAGACAACTCTGATGCCATGGCTGAGTCTCACCAGAGCAGGCTGACATCACTTTTCCCACAAAACAGCCTCCCATACTCACAAGGCACCACAGGGCTCTGCATGGAGCTCTCCAGGGAAGGCACCCCACAACTTCAATTTGTTTTTACTCCAGGAAGACAATCACTGTCTTATATTTTAATAAACTTACAATAGTTTTTATTAGAGTATGTCACTTACAACTGCTGGTAGGTGTTTGTGTGCTGCCTCTCCCCTGGATACACACATTTGTCATCCCTCAGTCTGCAGTCTCACACTTTTGTTTCAGTACGAGCAACGCAAAATTAATTTTTTCTTCAAACTATAACTACAAAACCTTAATTGCTATTAAATTTCGATTAGATAATAATTGTGAATTTGGCACGTTTGGCTCGTTTCTCACAAGGTTCAGATGGGTCTTGTGGGTATATGCATATTTACAGATATTTTTGAGAGCTCTTGCAGAACTCAGCCTTATAAACCTTGTCCCAAATATTACTGATCACCAAGGTTTACCCATTTGAGCTCAAGTTTTCTTTTACCTGCTTGCTATCAGGAGGAAAAATAAACACCCTGTAACTTACATTGTTCTACAATGTAAGTTGTTCTACAACCGCATAATTAGCCTGATTTTGAAAATCAAAATCAGGTAGACACAGATTACTCCTGGTTTCATCTTTAGTGGAAAGCACAGAGACATGAGCCAAGGCAGGGGGATCCACAATCCCACCAGCACAGCAAGACACAGCAGGATGGAGCAGCAGAGGATAAGCAAGGCTGCAATTTCTAAGAAAAAAGGATTAAAACCAAGGGAAAATACCAGCCCACTGCAAGACATTTACTCTGAAATGCACGAGCTAGAACGCTGTCATATTCTGTATATTTTAAGAAATAAATAGGAACAATTATTCAGCTTTGCAAATTCCTCCTGGCTCCAGACAGACAGCTTGGCGTGACTCACTCAGGATTGACTGTCAAACACCTTCTGCCAGCCTTGTTCCTCCTCTTGGGAACTTTCAAACTTCTCTCTGGCCTTGTTTGCTTGGTGTTTGCAGCAGCTCTCCCCACTTTGCCACTCTGGGTAAAACTCCCTCAATGGAGAAGCAGGATGATCCTTGATAGATCCTAGCAGATCCTTGCTAGCTCCTTAATTCCCTATTCTTTCCCTTGTGTCATACTCTACACACACCAACACCTTCCCAGTCCACTGCTTGGTGCCACAGTGGATTTGAGCCCATCCCATCACTGTCACAGCTGCAGGCACTGCCGGCCCACCTGGAGCTCAGGTTATGTGTCAACCCCAAATTCTGAAAAACTGTCAAGCTTCCAGCTTGCTTTGAGAGCAAAAGCAGACTGGGAGAAGCTCTTGGAGAACTCAGCACACTCCAGCAGGTCCACTGCACTTCTTTAAAGGACAGGCAAATATTTTGAGTCCTGGTAACTGCTCCCTGGGATCTCACCCCAGGTGCAACGGCAGGATGTCCTCCCTGAGATAAAATTGGGCAGATTATGGCAGCACTGGGATGTTCCTGCTGTTGAACACTCCCTTCCTTTCCCCAGACAGAGATAAATAAGAAAGGACATCACAGAATCAAAGGATGGTTTGGGTTGGAGGGCGCTTTGAAGCTCATCTCATTCCACCCCCTGCCATGGGCAGGGACACCTTCCACTACCCCAGGTTGCTGCAAGCCCTGTACAATCTGGCCTTGGACATCTCCTAGGATGGGACAGCCACAGCTGCTCTGGGCAACATGTGCCAGGGCCTCACCACCCTCACAGAGAAGAATTTCTTCACAACATCTAACCTAACTCTACTCTCTTCCAGTTTGAAGTCAATCCCCATGTTCTGTCACTCCAGTTCCTCTCTGCCTTCATGCAGGCCTCTTCAGATCCTGGAAGCTGTTCTGAAATGTTCACACAACCTCTTTGCCTTCTCCTCTTCTCTTTCTCTTCTCTTCTCTTCTTCTCCTCTTCTCTTTCTTTTCTCTTGCTCTTCTCCTTCTCTTCTCCTCTTCTCTTTCCCCAAATCTCTCATCCTGTCTCCACAGGGAAGGTCCTCCAGTCCTCCTATGAACTTTGTGGCCTCCTCTGGACTCACCCAACAGTTCCACACCCTCCTTGTGCTGGGGGCACAAGAACTGTACTCAGCATTCCAGCTGAAAATCCTGGCTGAGGAGGCAAGCAGAGCCCCTTTGGCAAACACAGTGCACCCCTTTAACCCTGTACACCAAGGGAGGGATTATTGGGACAGCCAGGAGCCAGCTGGAGCTCCCTGCACAGCCCACACATCATTTCATACTTCACTTGCAGTGAACAAAACCACCAGCAGCACCACAAGAGATGTAAGCAGTTTTGAATTCTCATAGTGTAAAATAAGCCAACAAATCTCCAATAACCACAGAGTTTTGCATGCTTCCCACTCCCAAAGCTGTACCCAAGGCATGGGAAATCCTTTCCTCAGTGACAACACACAGCTTTAGGGTGTTGCAGGTGTAAGACATCCCCCAGAGGGACCTGTTGATTGTCCAGTTGGACTCATGTTGCTCTCTGCAAGATTGACCAGTTGGTGTTCAGCCCCACACTGATGTGGCTTTGAGGTTTATGGAGCTGAGGGTGAGGGAGCAGGAAGCAATATTTATTATCCCTGGAAGGAGCAGGATGGAGGGGATAACCTATTTCAGACATGAGTAGTGCTCACAGTGTGGGTTCTCTGGAGATCTCATAGATTCAGTAGGCAGCACTGGCACACAAAACAATGCTCCTCAGCCAAAGGCAGGTCTCACTATTTGGGCAGAAATCCCTGAATTTGAAAATCACTTTGCTCATAAATCATCATATACACACAAACACAAAAACATGCTGAGGTCCAGCAATTTCCATGATAGAATTGTAGGCCTGAAGGAAACTTCATTTTAACCCAGGAGTTTATGCTGGTATTTGGTAAGAAATTACCTTTAGAAAATCAGCATTGTAATCAGAGAAAGGGTGGGAAATAGAAACCAGAAGAGCATGGATCTCATGATTGAAAAGTAATGCCACAATTATGGCTGCCCATAATCAATGCTCTTCTCAAAGCAGCTCATCATTTATTCCATCCTGCTGCACCCTGAACACCTTTGTAAGTGCTACTCTGCATCAGCAATCCCACAAATCTGGGATAAAAATTGCATTTGGACAGAAGCATTAATGTTTCTTTTTTACAGGCAATGTGGCAAGAGCATCAAATCCCTTCCCTCCCCACAGAAGTGATTGCTGCCAGTTGAATTTCTCCTGTTAAGTCAATGCACAGATCAACCAGTAGAGAGTAGTAAGAAAGTTAAGATGAACATTTTAGAAACACTAGTGCAAAAAGAACCGACAAAAGGAACCAATTCTTCCCAGTTCTCAACTGGAACAGACTCCTGCCCTGAGCTTAACTTCTCAAATGCTGAAAATGTGACACAAATTTGGTTTTTCACCTTTGTTCCCCATGCAGGTCACTGTTATTTCTGCACAAACACCTTGAGTATTGTGAAACCCTGACCAGGCTGGGTGCTGACAATTCCCATGGCTGTGACAGGCCAGGAAGAGCCACAACCTCTCCCTTCACTTGACATGAAGGTGGGCAAAACCAGCAATAAAGTACACATTGTGAGTCAAAAATACAACCCAGGATTTTAGTGTCATTAAAAAAACAAAACAACGCAACACACCAGACACTAAAAAAAAGCAAAACAAACTCTATCTGCTTAAAATGATAAAAGAGGGCTGCGACCAAAACTTACGAACATATTATTTCACAGAAGTAGTTGGAGCAAGTTAGCTCTGAAAGTTCTTCTCATGTAGATGAAAAATGGGTACTTTTTATTTTGAAGAACTCAGGGCTTTTGCACCCCCTGACTGGAAATCATGTCAAGATTTAACCACCAGGAAATCACATTCTGCATCCAGCAGCTCTGTTATTTTCAGCCTTTCCCATGGAGCAAATGCTGATACTGACATTTTCCCCCTCAAATGTAAGCATTTTCCATTTCTCCTCCAAAGAAAGACTTTTTGCCTTAATTACTTCTGGTTTTGATAGAGCTAGCAGGTGTAGTGAGTATTTTCTTCATTTCAACTAGTTCATTCAAAGTTGAAAACCCAACTGGGAGTTGAAAAAAAAAGAAAAAGTCTCTTGCAATCTCTGAATAAAAAGCAGGTGGGAGAAAATGAGGTCTCTGAATTTTAAAGCAGCCAGACTTTCCTTGGCACTTAGGTCTTGTTTCCTCCCTTACATTCTGGCTGCACTTTAGTGAGAAGAACACTACCCAGAGTGGATTTTCACAGTAATTCAAGATCTTTCCAAAGCCCTTCATTCTTTCTGAAGTTATTAAGACTGATAGTTTGACTGCATGGATGAAAATGCATTTTTATGAACACAAAAACCTGAAGCTACCACAATTACAGCTGGCACCATAAAACAGGATTTAGTCAGATTTATGTCTAGACTCTGATAATGACACTTTTAAAGCATTAATTGAACACTGTGGGGAAGGTACTAAGAAATAGTTCAAGAATAACATGCTTAGGTAATATGTCATCCTCTTGGATCCTAATTTCTAATTTGAGATTAACATCTGCCTTGTATCTGGTAATTAAGCCTCTCATTAGGTCCCAAATTCTGAAGTTTAATCAGGCAAAAAGTTTTGTCAAAAAAAGACAAACTCAAACCAAACCAAACAAACCAGGCTGAAATACAACTATTTCAGAGAAAAACTTTACATTTCTAACTTCAGCATTTCTGTATTTCTATGCAGATATTGTCAGTTTGACAGTAAGATTTGGTGAAGTGCCCTTTCCTGAGTCACCTGCTCTGCTTTGCACAACTCCCAGGTTGCAAAAAATTTCAGAGTTTCTCCACACTTGTTGAAAACAAGAGTTTCACTAACAGCAAGCGGCCAGAGCAGAGCTATGGAGCAACCAGATGAACTGGAACATAATAAATTAATTAGACACAGTAAATTATACTGCATTTTTTTTCCCAGCTTGCCCTAATAAACTTTGTAACACCACAAAGCCAATATGATGGCTTTAAAGAAGTTAAATATTATATGGAAAGGCATTTTTTAGAAAATGCTGCCTGTTTCCAGATGGGTGTATGGTTTTCCCCAAAGAGCAGAGTGCACAGCTCCAGGTGTCACCCCCTGGATAAAGGAACAATTTCCAAAGTGAACCTCACAATTGCTGAACAGAAAACTGGGACTGCCACTACCAATATCAACAGTAAATTAAACCCAAGGAGTGCACAGGGACAGCCAAACCTCCTGCAAAACAGCAGCTTCCCCACACCCCTGTGGAGAAAGGGGCCCAAACCTGATTCACTATTGCTCAGGTGAAGAGAAAGGGGAAGATAAATGAACATGGTTTAAGAGACACTGAGGAGGAGCGCAGACCATGCTCCCCCTGAATCCACAACGTGAACAAATCTTCCATCCCTCACTCTCCACCTCCATGCCAGAACATTCAGCTTGTTATTTCCCTCCATGCCAGAATATTCAGCATGCTATTTCCCTCCCCTCACTACATGCAACTACAGGAGTTATTTATAACTCAGAAGAAACCCTCCTGACTTTATTCTTTCCCCTACTTGCTGAATGCACAGAGTAAAATGACAACCTGGTATCCTGACACCATCAATCTGATGTTAACTACTATCATGGCACAGAGACATGGTATTATATTAATAACCATAACCACTGTAACACTTGGATTTAGTCAGACAAGATGAGCTGACTAAAAAAAGGGGTTGTTTTTCCAGAAAAAACCCTCTGAACTGGGCTGTTTGTTTCCCAACTCACTGAGCACAGAAGGAAGCTGCACCCATCCCCACACACACCACCCTGGTGCAGCTCTCACATCAGCTTCCTTCCACCAAACCTGCAACCACTGGACAAGCAGAGCAATCACCAGCTAATCCAAAAACTCCCCAGACATATCAAGAGGGTAGTAAACCTAAAATATCCTTGCTTCATCTCCTTCTCCACATAAACATCTATTTTCGGAGCTGTAGCTTCTATTATTGATCTCTCGAGAACAAACAATTTGGTTTTAATTCTCCCCTCACCATGGCAATATGTGCACCAAGTAGAAAGATGGTTTATTTAGTAAAGTGCATTTGATGCTATTTCTGAATTTAAGATACAAAACAGTATCTTCATGGTTTGCAAGTCTAATTTCTACAGTAATTTCACAAGAACTCAAGTGCCCATTAATTTTTCTGATATTACAGACCACTTCCCCAGTCATGTTTTCTGTTTTCTTTTCGAAAGAAGTTTTGAACAAGGCTGTTATATTTTAATTTATATTTTAATTTATATTTATATTTTTTCTGACATTTCATACCATCATTTCTAGTTAGTTTTCTCTGCAAAGTTTCCCCCTCTCCTCTGTGTTCATGTATTCATTTTTGTCATCCTACCTGCTCCCATGTACACAGTTGGCCTCCTCAATCCTTCCCTGGATGACAGTTCCTACAAGCACTTTATATCTTTGCTACACACATCAAAGTTTTGCTTTCACCTTCTGGTTTTATAAATGTAAAAGCAAAAAGAATACATGTATGACAGGAATCTGAGGGAAAGCATCTTCAAACAATTAAAGGTGAATATATATGTCAAACTATAGGACAAACAGGAGAGGGGGAGTGACTCCAGCTGCTGATAGCATCTGTTTTCCTGGCACATTCCTTCTGCAGGATGAGAAATCAGCACTTCACAAAGATGAGGCCAAACCAGGGACACCTGCATTGGTTTGAATCTCTCCAGGCAAAAAAAAAAGGCCACCAAAAAAAAGAAAACCCATAGGCTTCTCCCAGGTTTACTTCAGTTTCAAAGTCTAGCAAACTTCAGATGTTTGCATTTTCAAATGGCCTGTCCCAAGCAGCCACCTCTGGAAAAAGTGACTCATCATTCCCTTTTGGACATAGACTAATAAGATTCTGTTTAAAAGATGACACCAATTTATATTACTGCCAGCTGTGTTACCAACACAGAACAGTGAGTTCAGCACTGCAACAAGTGAGTGCAAGGAGGCTGAGGAAATGCCATCCTTGGGCATTTTCAAAACCCAACTGGACAAAGCCCTGAGCAAACCAACCTATTTCTGAAATCAGCTTGGCTGAAAGCTGCCTCATACTCAAATCACACCCACCCAACTATCTTCTATGTCTGCTTTTTTTTTTTTTTTTTAATGACAAGCCCACAATGACAATCTCCATTAAGAAAAAAGATGCTGAGATCTCTCATTTGACCACATGAAGCCATCCTGAGCCCTCTCCTTGAAATCAGTGGGCTGTACAGGAGGGCAGGGCATTGCATATGGAGCACTAAAATTAACTCCAAACTGCCTGAATTTCACTCCACTTCCCAGGTGGTTTTTGCAGCCTGCAATGAGCTCTGTGTTGTCATGGCTACTATTACAAGCATTTCACCCCTCTAAAACTAATCACATCCCAGCTGCAGCACAGACACACCCTACCAGGTAACTCAGCCACAGATTCATTTTTAACTCTACCAGCTAAATCCAAGATGTGATTTGAAACACATTCATCCTTCTTAAGACAGACCTAAGTTGAAGTATTACTTACATTTATTTTGCTCCTCTCAATCCCTTTGCCAGCATTGAAATGATGGGTTTCTCTCAGGGTGTCTTCCAGATTTCACAGCACTAAATCACATCTCTCTCACATCACAGTCTGACATCATTTGTTTTCAAAGGGCAAACAAATCAGCCATGGGGGACCAAGGGCCCGGGGAACTGTGCTGCTGCACATCCTCAGTGGAAAGGGAACTGCTGCCTCTCTGGACCAGAGCAACCACTGCATGGAGCAGGATCAGCCAAGTCCCTGAGGTCAGCCTGGTTTGTGTTCAAAAGGAAAAAGCAGCCTGTGCAGTGTCACCAGCTGCTCTTCCAGCCTCTCCTCCAGCCTTTAGTATCTCATGTTTTATCTAACCTCCAACTCAGACCCATATATAGGAATCTCTGTTTAGTTCCTGGATAACCATTGCTCTGCTTGCAGAGAGGAGCTTAAGTAGCTTAGAGAGCTGCCTGCCAGAGAATGGAATTTAGCATGTTGTTCCAAAAGCCTGGCTCCTTATGAACTTGGATTTTAGTGTTGGCAGTGCTCACATCCATGTAGAGACATGGGTAGCAAAGAACATCCAACTTTGTCATAACAGGCTCTTAGCAGCCCCTTTCTCCTCTCCCAGGCTGCTTCCATGAAACTTGTAGTATTCCAGTTATTTTGGAGACATTCTCATAGAATTTCCAGCCAAGTGTGTCTGGAAATTCCTCCATGAGTTCAAAACATATCACTGAAGAGAGAGATAAATGTATTTGAACAGGACAACACTAAGTTTTATTTCCACAGCAAAGCAGGCTGAAAAGCCTGCCAAGCTCAACCTCTTCAGCTCATTATATTTAAAGACACAGCAATGCTATGTTAGGTTAGTCCAGATAAATTCATGCTTTAGGCATGTGGGCATGGCCACAGAATTCTTTGGGTATTGAGCTTTTAGACAGTTGAGGTTTCCATATTTTCCACAAGCAGCAGCCACAGCACAGAAACAACCCCCCTGAAATCCACATTGAGAACAGAGAGCTCCAACTTCTCTTCAAACTCCTGATTTAGAGGAATACTCTGCACTCCTCAAAGTGCGTGGTTTGGTGCTACGGGCTGCTAGGAAGGCAGAGGCTGCTTTAATCTCCAGGCATTTATCTCAGACACAACTCCTCAGTCAATGTAGGACACCTATCAGCTCAGTGCTTCACTCTAAGCTGCCTAAATAAAGCAGCAGAGCACACAGTGGCTTTTACACAAACACTGCTACATTTCAAGCACGGGCTGCTAGATTATGGGCACATTATCCACAGATGACAGAAATCACAAACCCAGCCCTAACGTGACAGGAATGGGGCTCAGTGCTCACATTTCACCAGTTTAGTGTTTACACTGCACTTCCCAGAGCTCCAAACTATTCCCATGGCCAGGGGCTCCCCATGGAAACAGCCTGGCCCCATTGGCTGTGCATCAGCTCATAGAAATTAGGAACCTCCAGGTTAATGTGGCTGAAATAACAGATAATATATTCAGTCCAAAAACACTATTATGGGAATTGCTAATAAAATCCAAGTGAAGATAGACATCATGTGCTAAACTACTGCTTCAAACAACAGAAACAGTGAGAGCAAAGCACCACTTCAGTCAATAAGCAAAAAAAACCCAAAAAAACCCACCACCACCAACCAAAAAACCCACGAAACAAACAAACAAAAATCCCACAAAAAAACAAAACCAATCAAAAAACCATGGGGCAGTGAAACTATGTAGTTCATTAAAACTAGCAGTCTAGGACAGGTGTCCCTTTTCAAAAAATATTAATCTATTGCAGTACGAAATACAACAGTAGCCAAAATGTTGTGATCTGAATTATTTTGCTTTTAATAAAATCAAAGTATTCATGGCAAGTTCAGGCATTTGGGCACCTCACTCAAGAAACAAGGAAGCTCAAAGAATGAGGTAAAATCACTGTGCCAAATTATCTTCACTTCTAAAACAAAGTACACTAATTAATCACACTAAATACATGTTAATATTCCAGGTTCCTTTGGTGGCCAGAAGCTGAAACAGCAGGCAGATTTGGCAGTAGGGAAAAAAAAAAAGGACAAAGCATTTGTTTCAAATATTTTGAAGCTTGGAAATGGTCAATTAAAACACACCCAAAATATACAAATGATTCTTATGAGTTTATTCTATATATTAAGTGATGACCAGCCTATACAGAGTGATACTCCATTATTTATGGGCTAAGAGATTTCTCAATTGGTGAAAAAGGACAATTCTTTTAGGGGCTCATGTAGGCTCATGTAGGGAGGGAATTTAACCAACAAACTCTCTGAAGTGGCAATGACTGAGCAAAGAAGGAAATGTGATATCTAATGCTGTTATAATTTCTGTCTACTTTACTCCTGCACTACTGGATTGCTGAGTGCATCCTTAGAGGAGTCACACCTGGTATCAGAAGGAGCCTGCATGTGGCTGGGTAATGGGGGAGCTTTCTGGATTATTCCCTATACAGCTGCCTGTAACTTTGAGACTCTGCTGGTCCCTCACCCTTTCACCACTGCCTGAGCACCAGCCTTCACATATCCAAGAAATGCATATTCATCTTCATCTTTCTGGTATTTTTCCTGGGGGGAAGTAGAAGAGACACGCTGATTTCCAAGGCTTGGGTTGGTATTGCATGAGAAATGCAGCAAGGGAGCCCCAGCCTGGAGGGTGCCGCAAGTTCCAGTGGAACAAAGAATATTCACTTCTTAGATGAATTCCTTAGAGAGGACAAATTGAATTTAGCCCAGAAAGTGACCAAAATGCATCTGGTCCAGCAAGTTAATAAGGGTGCTCCAACCCAGGAGAGGCAAAAAATCAGATGGAATTACAGAAAAAAAAAAAAAAAAAACCAAAAACAACCCCGAGTTAATCTCTCAATATGCAAGGTTGATTCCCTGCTGAAATGGTGATCTCTGATCTTAATCACCCCAGCTCCATCTGAGGATATTCTAAGGGAATTGCAGCAGCCAAACTAACATATTTAAGAAGAAAAAGGAAATAATTAGTCTTTCTAGCTACTTCCTACAGGGCAGACTTACATTAAAAATTAATGAACTAAAATATTTATCAAAGTCAGCTTTCTTCAAGCAACAACAAACTAAAGAGTTAAAAATACCCAAACCAACAAAGGCAAAAAAGTGCTCTAAGGTACTTGCATTAAATCTCATCTACATCTAATCAAGAGGTTTGAATGAGCTCTCTTCTCACAAACAAGCAGGTGATGTAATTAATTTTCTCCTGAACCTTGAGGTTGTCGAAGAAGAGGATCTGACCTAATACCAGCTAATTCCTGCTGTGTGCAGAATTGTAATCTCTCCTGCAAACCAGATTTGACCTGGATTCAAGTCAAGAATTTTAAGAGGGAACAAAATAAGGGGAAAGAATGAATCCTAAGAGATGTGTGCATGTTATTCTGTATGCATAATGCACACAAGTTTATATTTGCATCAGTACAAAATCTAACTGCTGTCAGACGCACACATCACACCCCAATATTAAGTTAAGACATGAAGAATTAATTAAAAACCACACTGGGTTCATGTATATACTTACCACATGAACTTTCTTTTGTTAAAAATAACATTTAGCAGGGCAGATATAGATGACCTTAAGCTCTAGATTTCCTGATTTTAACATTAAAACTGTAAAGTCATTTACACATTTTTCTGTCTGTTTTGTTGCACATTTTGAGGACTACAGGCACTAGTAATCACACACATTTTAATTTGAGCTGCCACACTGTATAGCTGAGAGTTTACATATCTGCAGAAAATCAGTGTAAAGCTGAAATGTAAATAAACTCATTAATATTGCAAGTTTGTGCATACACACACACACAGAGGATTGTAGGCTTGTAAATAGTACAGGCAAAACTGCCTGGAGGAAAAACTTGGCAAAATAAAACCAAGATGATGATCCTACATAGATTTTCATTTCTTTTGTTTTTAAACACTTTATTAAGCAAACAAACAAACTCATGTGTCATGCTGGAAACTTGTTCCCAGCAATGTCACACTCCTTGCAAAGTTCTCCAGGCACAGCCATATTAATTCCAACTCCAGCAAGCTTTTCCTTTTACAGTTGATGTGTATTTTTTCACTAAAGCCAGTCAACAGATTGCCTTTCTAAAAGACATTGTTTGCTCCAGACAAGGTTCTAAAAAGTCTCAAGACTTCTTTTGGCTGAACATTTTGGACATATGTGCAGACACAGAGAAACAAGGCCAGCCCAGAAATGTAGGGCAGCCCTGCCCTGCTCCTACCCTTCCCAAACCCAGTCAAAACAGCCAGGCACGTGTGGGCTCCTGGCTCTGCTGCTCCCAGCCACCACCTCCAAGGGGTAGAATCTTCATTTTCACCTGCCTGAGACATCCCTTTTCCATGCTGAAGACATTTGTGTCCCTAATACAAACACACTAATACACGGTGAGCCTGTCAGCCTAATTTCCGTGTTACGTGCTGAGAGACAGCTGTGAGAACACAGAGCACAAAATAAGAGTGAAAGAGCTCTATAAAGGCTTGCAGAAAAAAATGGAAACACACAGTCACCACCTAGCCCAAGTGGCATCCTTAGCCACCATGCTCTCAGCTGAATAAAAACACAAAAACTCAGAAGGCAACAAAACCGAGTCCCATAAAAAGTAACACCAGGGCAAATCAGGGAGCGTATCTACCCCAGCCACACATTGGTAAGTACACACCAGCCTTCCAGAGCACTTCAAAAATTACCACCACTCTCCAGCTCACCCCAAGGAAGCATTTAAAGGACAAGCCACCACCAGCACAGCTGCAGCACAAAAATCCAACTTACCAATACAAGTAATAGGCTAAAGCCAGGACAATCAGGGTAGCGCAGACTCCAGCTAACAAGCATATACTTGACTGGTTTACCAACATCTTCCCAGTTTGTTATTGATTAATAAACAGACAAGCAAATAAACAGACAAAAAATAAAACAAAGAGGAGAAGAAATGGAACGGCAAAAACGCACGATGTGAGTCTTGGCTAGGAAAGCGAATCAGTCTTGACATGGAGGAGGGATTATGGTGACAAAAGCACATCGAGGTAAATCTGGAAGTGCTTCAGCTACTAAAACTGCCTGCTCAGCAGCCTGAAAAATCACCTGGCTGTCCTCTCTGCTACATGGCTTTGTACGCCACTGAACTAAAAAAGCCCCTCTTACCTCAAGAATGAAGGCATGAATGGGGCAGAAGTGGACTAATATTTAAAACAGGTAATACTGCTCAAGAAATATGACAGTCAGGTGGTGTTGCTGGCAAACCAAGCCTTTGCTCTAATCCAGTAAGCTCCTTAAAGGAAATTACCAGGCTACAATGGACCGGATTCGCTCGCGTGGTTGGGTGTGTGCTCAGCACAGCCACTCGACACTTTCTGTGTCTGCAGGACCTGACAAAGGATTTTAACAAATCTAGATTTCAACACAAAGGAACCTCCCATCACAGGACCCAACAGATGATAATGGTGTTTCCTCTCTCTTCTCCCTGCTCCACAATCAGGGATTTAGGAAGGCCTGAGCAGGCACAGTCCAGGAGTTTGGTTAACAAAGAGGAGATATCGGAGCCTGGAGAGGGGAGAAATGAGGGGGCAGCAGCTACACCCTGTGCAGGAGCATGGTGCTGATGGAGTGGTGAAGCTCAGGGCCCTGATGCCTCAGGTTTAGCTTTTATATTCTTCAGATTCTGTACTGCTTTAGTGTGTAAGTCTGGGCTTCATATCAGGGGATGGTGAGCTCTCTTCACAGAGCAGGGAGACAAAACAATTCCTGCTCCAGCTGGGCACCAAGGACAAATGATCCAAATCTCAGGCCCAAGACCACAAACAAGGTGGACCAAAGAGAGAAAACAAGAAAGATAGGACTTCATAATCTAAAACTATAATTAGAAAATTAGCTCCAATATGCAAATGGAGCAGAACTTATAAAAGTGAGAGATCCTGTGACCTGTTGTCCATTTTGTGGCCATTTTGGGTTGTGCTGTCCAAGGTGGATCTATTGAGGCCTCTTAATAAATCCCTGCTTTATTCTTTAGCTCCATCCAGTCTCTGCTCTAGGGCAGCTTCTCAAGGCATCAGCCCCATCCTGATGCTCTGCAGCATAATGTGGACAGTCCAGGTAAAGAGAGACCAGGACACAACAGGTGGACTGAAGAGTGATTCCCATTTATGAACACAGCCCTCTATGAAGATGCAGCATAACTCACCTGGTGAGACTTAAGCCTCTAAAGAAACAAATTCCACGCAAAATCTAGCTTAGATACCAAAAATAAAATTTAAGTGGTAGTCACAGGCACAGACACTCACATTTTTTGACTAAACTTTAGCAGGAGTACTAAAGAGAGCAAAGTCATGGTGTAAGACTCTCTTAAAATCCTGGCTGCCCTGGAGGTAGAGTCACATCAGAAGATTTCAATAAAGTTGAAAGAGGCAGCACAAAACCAATTCAGATGAAACAAATAAGAACACATTTACATTCAAAGAACAGACAATGTTTGGAATTATTTGGCCAAAAAAGGAAAAAAAAGAAAGGAGGTTGTGAATGTTAAAGTTACAGACAAATAGGAACTTTTATCTGATTTAGCAGAGCTGAGTAGAATAAGAACATAAAAGCTGCCTCTGAGTTTAAAGCACACACCAATTAAATACAACACTCCAGAAAGTGTGGTGAGTAAGGGTCCAGTGGAAAACCAGGAGAGAAGCACCACAGCATTCATAAAATAAGGGAAAATTTCAGGTTCTCTTCGTGCACAAGTCAATAGGTCCTCCTGTCCTCTTACATCCTGCACAAAGTCCAGGTCTGGACTTTTGAAACCTCACCTACAGCTCAACCCCATTTCTCAAGCAACTCCAAGGTAAAAGTCTTACTACTATCTACATCTTTGTCAATGAAGGAGATAGCTTGCAACTAAATCCCTTGCTTAGGAATAATCACTTTCTGTGGGCTCCAAAGGAATTTTTACTGATTGTGTCCCCCAATCCCATTTTGAGATTGGTCACACTGCTTTTGCTCTCAATTGCAGAAATCAGGTAATATCAAAAAACATCAAAATAAACCCCAAAGCCCAAGAGACAAACACACACACAGTTCAAAGATGACAGGAGGGTTTCAGACATGCAGAGTCACTAAACTGGCACTTGCAATGTTTTCATAGGTGAAATTCAATCACCAGTCTCCAGGACTGCTGATCAATACTTTTCCAATGCACAACATTCATTAGAGAAAATGCACAAAATGGATTATGACTGGGCACAGGACAGCATCGTGATTTTATAATGAAAACAGAACCCAAAGTAGCAATTAACAAGAGGCCTCATTTGTAAAAAAAATAATTACGATATTGGAATAATTGCCTATATTTGGAACAAGGCTTACTTGGTATTTCTGTGATAAAAGCTATTCTAAAATTATAGTGCTGGTATTCAAACAGCAATTCTATAATACCAGCCCTTACATAACAAACAGAAAAGGAGTTATCTAACAGAAGCCCTATTAGTACAAAATTATTTGAGTAATAGGCCTCTTGCAATGTATAAAATAGATCAATGTTATGTAATTACAAAATGCTGCCAATCTTAGTCTCTGATTATTAAGAAAAAACCTCAGAAATGTCTACTCATCTCTAAGACTACATAAAATGCTCCTCTTTTCTCCAAATGGTTGAATTTTCAAGACAACTGGGAATTCATCCTTGTATTCAGATAAAAATAAACTACAAAAGAAACTTCAGGAGTCTTAAATGCATTTACACACCAAGCTGTGAAACCTAGGGAGCCATCTGCTAGACAGACTGGGTGAATCTGGAAGATGCTCTGTGGCACAGGCCCATCACTTGTTAAAGCAGGGGTGCAAAATAAAGGATAAACAAAAGAGTCTCACCTGTGAGATGTCACAGGGAAAATGAAATACTTTGCTTTCTGGATGAAAAACTATGCAGGAAAAAAAAAATTAAGCCTCAAACACATGACAGAGAGAGAGCCAGCCAGGAGACATCTGTCTGCATGCAAATGTGCTGTGGCTGAGCAAGGAGGAGCCTCAGACTGCTGCTACACAGAAAATCAGCAAGCACAATATTCATGCCTGCAAGCCCCTGCCCAGGTTCAAAGCTCCCCTTTGAAGTACTGAGCACTAATTGGGAAGAAATGGAAACTCTGTCTTCCAAGAAGTGCTGAGCTGCTTTAAATTTCAGGTATTAAACACCACCTGATGTAGAAGAGGAGCAGTGTGGTTTGCTCTCTGATCCACAGTAATGCAGGATCCCCGATCAAAGTGAACAGGCTGGGGCAGGAAAGCTCCTGGGGCTGTCTGGTGGCAAAGCCTGAATCAGTGAGACCAGGGGAAAAGCCACCACCTGCTGACCCAGTGAGTCCAGAGGAAAAGCCACCACCTCCTGAATCCATGTACCCACAGGCAAAGCCACCATGTCCTGAACCAGTGAGTCCAGAGAAAAAGCCAGCATCTCCTGAATCGGTGTGTCTAGAGGCAAAGCCACCTCCTGAATTAGTGAATCCAGAGAAAAAGCCATCACCTCCTGACCCAGTGTGCGTAGAGGAAAAGCCACCACCTGAATCCAGGTGTCCAGAGGCAAAGCCACCACCTCCTGAATCAGTAAGTCCAGGGGAAAAGCCACCACCTCCTGACCCAGTCAATTCTGAGGCAAAGCCACCACCTCCTGAACCAGTGTACTCAGAGGAAAAGCCACCACCTCTGAAACCACGTGTCCAGAGACAAAGCCACCACCTCCTGTATCCATGTGCCCAAACAAAAAGCCACCACCTCCTAACCCAGTGTGCCCAGAGGCAAAGCCACCACCTCCTGAACCAGTGTGTCCAGAAAAAAAGCCACCACTTCTGAATCCATGTCTCCAGAGGCAAAACCACCACCTCCTGAATCAGTGTGCCCAAAGACAAAGCCACCACCTCCTGAATTAGTGAATCCAGAGAAAAAGCCACCATCTCCTGAATCCATGTGTCCATATAAAAAGCCACCACCTCCTGACCCAGTGAATCCCGAGGAAAAGCCACCACTTCCTGAATCCATGTGTCCAGAGACAAAGCCACCACCTCCTGAGAGCCAGCTTGGAGACCTCAGCACATCCCCTTTGTTCATTTATGCCTCTCTTCCAGATTAAATAGGATTATTTATTATTTTTATGATTAATAAATAAGTTAGAGGGACAGGGCAAAGCAAAGGCCTCAGGTGACACCTGAGCTGTATCACAGCTGCAAGACCAAAAAGAGACAGAAGGAAAGTTTTCCCCTGCCAGTGCCCTGCTATACTAAATCTAAAAAATCCCCAGAAAAGCATTTGCATGATCTCACCTACAAATGTACCTCCAAACCAGGAACTGCTCACAGTTTACCAGCAATGAAGAAAGGCAGCTCTAGAACTGAGAAGCAGAATATATGCCATGCAATTTTGACTTTACAGTGCCCAGTCTTCCTGACAGATCTGAGACAAGTTATAAAGACCAACCAGCCTCCTGTCACCAGGCTGACGTTTGTCACATGGACAAAGACACCTTGTCTATACATTTTTATATACATAAAATGTCTGTACTTTTTCTTTTTTTCTCACCATGAAATTTTCCATGGTTTAAGCCTGGAAGGAGACAGAGACCATGTGAAGAGTGAGGGAAGACAAAAGTCATCATTCTTCCAAATTCAGATGTTTGAGATCTTCATCACAGAGGATACAGAGAAGCAAAAATGCCAACACCAAAAGTAGGGTTCTGCTGAGTGACTGTCACTGAGGCAGCTTCAGATAAAACCCACTGTTCTGCAGTCAAGAACAAATAATAGGTGAAAAACATGACCTGAAAATGCAGCAGATATACAAGCAAACAGTTTCTGAGAGAGTTCAGTGAGCTGAAGTGGCAGCCTGAATTCCAGAGGGTGGGGAGCTGGATCCTGCTCAGTGCATTCACACTGCTCACACAGAGCTGCGCATCTGCTACCACGGCCCAAAGGGGGAAAAAGCAAGAAATGAAGGGCAGGGACCCACATCATCCCCTTCCTCCTATGGGATCCACCTTCTCCTCTCTTGGATGTCACCTGACTGCCAACAGCAGCGTGTTCATTCCTGAATAAGACATCTGTTCTTCTTTTGGATTATTTCACTGACAAATATTGCACAAGGCTGTTATCAGCCTGAATCCATAATTACCCCTGTGGTCAGACCTGTTTTTGCATATACACAAAAGCAGGTATTTTCCTAAAAAGATAGACCAGACTTATCAAGCAGACTGATAGCAAAAACAAATATATGCTGAACAAAGGTTTATTGTTCTGTGTTTTCTGTCAAGATCACACTAGCCTGTCCTGCTCTGGACCAATACTGGGAGCAGCCACTCACCACACAACTTTTACACTGACCTCTTCGCCCAATAATAAAAAACCCTCAAACCCCCAAACAAGCCACCATAAAAGAAAAAAAAAATCTTTCTCCTATGTGAATTTGAAGATCACATTTTGAACACAAAGCTGAACTGCATGTGCATAAATGTGCACTTCTGCTCATGGTGAAATCTTTATAAATTACAACCAGAATTCTTTACAAATGCAGGAGCCCACAATGCAAAACAAATAACTTGTAAGTGGGAAGGCTGCACATTGTGTAAATTCAGGCTTTTGTTGGCCATTCAGCTGGGAAACTGAACAGCAGCCACTCTGTAAACATCCCATCTGTCTTTAAAATCCACATCAGGCAAAAACCTGAAAAGAAGCATCTACAGCTCTCACCTTTTCTTAATATCTCCCATCTCCTGGGTGGCTTTGGCATTCTATTGCTAAATAGGCCTCTAGCAGCACATATAGTTAATTTAGGCCATCTGGATTCTGCAGAGCAGGGGACCCTTCTGTGGTAACACACGGAGCCTTTGAAATATGCTGCCAACAAAGATCACAAATCCAGGACTGGTCAGCCCTGTCACGATTCAGTGTCCCTTGTTCAGCTTCTTCTGAACAGTGGCCTTTTAATGCAATGTTTGAGAGAGACATGACCTAAATACCCTTTCACTGAAGGCTGCAGGAATCCCAGGAATGACTGGCCCACTAGAAATCCACACTTGCCTTCCACCAGCAATGCTCAGACAGCAACATAGCTTATAGTGAAACTTTGGGAGTTTCCACAGATGCTCTCTTTATCATGGTCTCATGTTTAACAGACCCAGACAAAAGGACATTCAAATATTCTGCCACTGTGAGTCCTTTTTCAGTCCTACAGGTGCTAAATACTGACACTGATCTGACCACAGGAGATCTCTCAGAGATCACAACGCCAGCCAGGTGGGCAGCTGCCTGTGTGGAAATTTCTGCATCTCCATACATTCCTCTGTATTCCTTCCACTTCTGTCAGAGACACAAAAAAACACCAAAGCAGAAATTGTTTCCTACTGGAACAGCTAAAAAGCCCTGGAAGAAATGCAGAATGTGAAATTACTGGTATAAAAGTGAGCATCCACTTCTCTTGGAGCTTGCAGCATTTCTGAACAGTTTGCCAAGTCAAAAACTGCTCCCCATCACTTGGAAAATTAGAAGCTAATTAGTAAAGAGAAGAGTTCACTGTAGCAAAGCTTCATATTCAAAAGACCCTATGTGCCAAACTGGAATTATGGATGTCACCACTGCTAGCTTGGCACTGCTCTTCAAAAGCTCCTCAGTCAGGCTGAGTAGCAGTTTGAGAAGCAGCATTTATGCTCTTATGATTCATTTTTATCTGCCAGAATAACCCTCAGCTCATCTGCAATTATATGCCCAAAAAATCAGATATTCAAGGGTATTACAAACTGTCTGCAGTTCAGTGCAATGTGTTAATATAGGACACATTTATAGACAATGAGTCTAGCAAACCAGACTAGCTTCATTTAAAATAAACAAACAGGCAGCCTGATCTATTTACCAGAACTAATCTAAAAGAATCAATATTTCCCCAATCAAGACCTAGAACAAAAAACTTCATGCTATTTACTCAGCAATGTATAATTACTTCTTGAATCTGCAGATTTTGTTCACTTTTAAGCCCATTAAACATGAACTACTTTTTAATAGTTCTATTTAAATTCTTTTTACCTTAACTGTAATAAACCAGATTTCTAAATAACTGGAATAATTGAAACTTCGCTGCCTTAATCAGAAGTATTTTACTGTCAGTAAGTTCATTACTTCCAGGCAACTGGGAGTTTTTTCTATGCCTGGTTTGACTGAGTGCTCATAATTCTCTCCTCCCAGGCACTACCACAGGCTCACTCTAAACTCAAGCTTAAGGTCAGCATGTCCTCAAGGTTTGCTTGTATAACTGCCTTTACAGTTATTACTCATCCCACATCTCTACCAACAAGATATATCTTAAGCTAAACTGTTGGGTTTGAGGTTTTTTATTTAGATTTGGGTTGTGTTTTGAGGTGTTTTGTATTTTATAAAGCAGATAATTTCAGCAGACATTGGGGAACAGTTAACCCAGGGCACACAGAACAGTAATGAGAGGCATTATTTTATCTTCAGCACAGGAAAAAGAACTGCACAAGGTGATACTTAGGCATTTTGTTCCCATCTTGCAACATGGATCCAAAGTACCCAGATGACTTTGAACTGAACAAGTTGACAAAGCTCACAAAGCCATGGCAAAGAAGGAACCTGCAAAATGCCCCAGGTCCTGCAGTGCCCAGCAGCCCCATCACTAGCTCACACTGCCCTGAGCCTCCTCCCTCTGTCCTTTTTGTCCTTTTCATATATCCCACAGGAGCGGGCTTGCTCAGCTTTTGGAGGGTGTCCCTTATCAGCCCTTTGCAATCACAGTTTGGTTGTGCAATCTTTAACTCCTCAGTCTCAGGCTGACTGACTCTTGTGCATCACTTATCCCACTAAACTTTGTGGAAGAGGTTTTACAGCTACCTCTGTGAGCCAGAGAGAAGTTTGATAAGAGGATCCATGTTTATCCCTGAAAGAATTTTCCACCAAGGTCATTGACATAGAAACCAAGAAGGATAAATAAGAGAAACCTGCAACGGCCTATTCCAATGAGCACTTTGTTTGTCTCTCATGACCAAGGAGTAAAGTGTAAACTTATAGTTTTGTAAGAATGTATAAAAAGCATGCATGCCATAATAAAAACTGTTTGAAGCCTTCTGAAAATGGAGTGTGTTGCTTTGTATTGTCTCCATCTCAACTACAACAAAACTAGAACACCACAACCAAGGAGAAAAGGGAGGCTCTTTCCAAAGGGAGACACAGGTGCAGAGATTGGGCAAATGAAACCTTGAATCAGAAGTGGCCTTGCTGCAAAGGCACAGTAATATTGTCCTGAAACACATCCTGTGACAGTATTTGTATTTAAATCTGTGCTTTCTGCTGCTTTGGAAAGTACTGCCAAAGGTGCTGAATGTGTGGCCTTCACAACATCCACATGTGAAAACAACTGCTCCCACAACAACTTTGACATTTTCAAAACAATTATGAAAGAGTAAATGCCATTATGGCTTCTAAGAAAGCACTTTCAGTTTGGATTACTTTTTTCTTCTCAAAATAAACATCCCCAGGAGATCAAGTTCAGTCCTTGAGCTCCACTAGCAGATACCCACAGCTGGAATGGATCCTGTGCTGGCCCAGAGCAGTGACCACCCTGGCAGGGCTGAACAGTGCTGGGTTCCAGCCATAAACATATCCAGAATTGTTCAGCAAGGGTGGTTTTCCTTAGGAAAGAGGCTCAAAGCTTAATGGGGTGCAGTTTTTGAAGAGTAAAAGTGAATGCTACTGGAAAAAAATCACTCTCATGCTCCCTTCCTCCAAATTAAAGGTGCAACAACTCAGTGCCTATTTATTAGAAACAGATAGGAGACAACATTACTTCTGCAAGTTGTGCAAAACTGACTCTGCCTAAAACCAGACTAACAGCAGGGATCACACCTCTGGGAGCAGCTTTTCAGAACATCACTCTGCCAGGGGAGAGGCCTGTCTTACAGGATTGAGACCGCACCACAGCCTCCACACTGGTAAATTAAATATGAAAACAGGGACTGGAACTGGTCTTCCAATATAATTTACATTTCACCTTGCTTGAACTGTAGAAACTCTTGAAACTGTGACTGCCATGACTGCTTTTGTCAGCTGCTCTCAGGTCTAGCCTGATGAATCCAAAGATTACTTTGGTTTTTCTCTTTGTGGTCCCAATTAAGTTTTTATGAAAATTGACTTTTCCAGCAATTTCTACAAGTTATAACATTGATAGGTTTTAGAGATAAATCCCCCCCAGTAAGACACACAATAAGGACAATAGCAGCAGATGGCAGATCACAGAATCATGGGATGGTTTGGGCTGGATGTGACCTTAAAGATCATCCAGTTCCAACCCCCCTGCCATGGGCAGGGACTCCTGCCTCTATCCCAGCTTGCTCAGAGCCCCATCCAACCTGGCCTTGAACACTCCCAGGGATGGGACATTCACAAATTCTCTGGGCAACCTGTCCCAGGGCCTCACCACCCTCACAGAGAACAATTTCTTCCCAATATCTGATCTAACCCTGCTCCCTCTCAGTTTGAAGCCATTCTCTCTTGTCCTGCCACTCCAGGCCCCTTGTAAAGAGTCTCTCTCTATCTTTCTTTTTCTTTCCAGCTCTCTTTAGGCACTGAAAAGCCACAATAAAGTCTTTTCTTTCACCTTCTCTTTTCCAGACTGAACCATCTCAGTTCTCTCAGCCTTTCCTCACAGTGGAGATGTTCCAGCCCTCTCATCTTCTGGGTGACAATCAACAAGGTGAAGGCTGAAGGAATTGTTCAGAGGGCTGCAGCTCTTCTAGCATGGTCATTCACTTTATTCAGAACATTTAATTTCCAGATTATTCCTCGTTTCAGGTTCTAGTGACCCAAGACAAGACACTCAAACAGGACCACACAAGGGCACAGGTAACAGGCCTGGCCTCCTGCAGGGCTGGGTATGAGAAACTCAGATTTTCTCCTCTCTGAACAGAAGCACAGCTTGAGAATTCTAGAACTGTCACAATCCAAAATCTTGCTCCTCCCCACCCCAGCATGTTTTAGCTCCTCAGTAACTCATCAATGGCCTTTTCAAGCCTTACACACAAAGAAGAAAAGCAAAGATTGCAGCCATGTAAGTTGAAAAGTATCCTACAAAACTGCAAGCAGATAAAAAAGGGGCTTTCTTGTTTCTGGGACATTGCTCCTACACCAGTGTCAACAAGCACAGGCAAAAACATTTTACACAACCAGTTTTGAAACCAGCTGGTCATCCTGACACTGGGACAAGGCTGCTTTAATAAATCAACTCCTGGGTGTCCCTCCACACACCAAAGCTGCAGGCACTCAGCCAGGTTCAGCTGCTATAGCTAATTTTTGGGGGTAAAATTTTTGACCCAAGGATATTTTGGGCTTGCAGGAAGTGTCTGTTTGCCCACCAAATGAGCTGGGATCAATGCTTTCACTTCCTCTACAGCAGGAAAATGTACATCTTAAAGGGATGTAGCTTTGCACAGGGTCAGTACATGCCCTGAACACAGATTGTGGCTGCTCCAGAATGTGCAAAACAGCTCTGAGAAATATCTCACAGAAATTACCATTTTTAGGGAGACTACTCATCCTACAATAGACCTTGAAAGGTGATAAAACACCAAAGCAATAATTTAAGTCTTTGCAAAACCACAAATATTAAATTATTTGCTTACCAAAAAAATCTACTAATAGCCCCTTAAAAGGGGCAGGGTATTAGAGATCATCATTAAAATGTCAACATCTGACAATAACCACGGGTTTTAAGATTTTGTCCTGAAAAAAAAACTGCTCTGCTGCTGTGTCAGCAGGGTCTCAGCAGCTTTCCACTTTCCCTGCCACTGTTTGTAGGACAGACTGCAAAAAAAGACAAAAAGTAGGAAGCTTGCAGAGATACTTAACATTTTCATAGCCAGTTATTGGAGAAAATTTAAAGGTGTTCAGATTAAAGGCAGCCTAGGATGACCCCAGCCAGCATTGATGAGATTTCTATGAACCCCATCAAGGAGGTCCTTCAAGCACTGTAAGGACATAATTCCCCTTCTACATTTAAGGAAGGAGGAGACAGATAAGTATTTCTGGAGTCCCAGGGAGGTTTATTTGTGGTTAAATCTCTGCTGCAATGATACAGCACACATGAGACAGCAGCAGCAACAATCTCAAGTGCTGATTTCATTCCTAAACTAAAATTCTCCAAGTGGGAGACATCTGACACCTCTCCCAGCAGTTCATGCAGCTCCATGAAAATAACAGGATTTGCACACCCAGTTTTTTCCCCCCCCAAAAAGCATATTGCTACAGACAAAACACAAATACAGAAATGTGGGGGAAGATTTCTTTCTTACCACCACCACTGGGGACCACTTCTGGCACCTGGCAACACTCAGAGCAACAGGAGAATCCCCATCTCCTCCCTCCAGGGAAGTACCACTGCTTATGTCTCAAGAGATTTGCTTTCTCATTTGCCTATAAGCAAAAAAGACATTCTCCAGTGAATGAAGGTAAAAAGTATTTTGTTTAGAAGCAAAATGCAATGCAAACAAGCAGCTGGTAAACAAACAACCCAGGTAATGAATAACCCAAACAGTTCTTAGTAAAATTATGACTATTTTTCCTTTCTCTGAAGGAAAAAACCCTACTTGATCCTTCTTCACATATATATTACTACACTCAGCTCCACAGGTACCAACTACTATTGCTTTCAGAGGGACTAACTGGCACATATCTATGAAATTAAAAGCAAGTGTTCTAAATTTGCCACTAATAGTGAAATTGCAGCTTCTATTCAGACAGGAGCAAGGGCTTGCATACATAAGAACTAGCCTACTTTTCCTGGCTTTACTAATCAGCATAACAAAAGGTTATTTTATTTCTCTTACCTCCAAACCCTGTCTTGAGAGAAGTTACTGAAAATGAAGCAGAAGCAATTATCTGCTCTGAGAACACACAATTAATCCCTATATTTTATTAAGGGTGTTTTTTATGATCCTCAAGCAATTAAGCTAATCATTATTTAATTTTAGATTACTGAACTGGAGATTTACTTCAGACACAAACTCACTTTCCACATAATTTAGTCTCAGTAATTAGAGATGTACTTTACCCAGAGGTGGCTTGTTTAAAGCATGTTATCTAATTTCACAAGCCTCACACCATGAAAGTTTCATGCAGAAACCTACAACCCAAACTTCAAAAATGAGAAAAGCCCTGAAGACACTCAGATTTACCAGACTGCAAACCAGTTTTTCCTTAAAAAAAAAAGAAAAAAGGTTCTCTAAACGTGTGCCCAGCAAGTTAATGTATCACAAAAGCCAACACAAAGCATTTCTATAACCCACCACTCCTCTAGCAAGTTGTTACAACAAAGAGCACTCCTCTGACATGGATCACATAATTTATAACTTATTTTAACCAGAATGCAGAGTCTGCAAATATAAATGTTTGATTAGGACACCCAGCAGGACCTGCCAGAGGATGTAAGCAGTGATGGAACACTCAGACACTTAAAGAATTCTGTGACAGTGTTAGCAGAGGAACAGCAATAGGGACCAGGCAGGCAGGTTCATGCTGACCCTGGACATGATGCCAGTGGAAAACTGCTCAATTCCATCCTATTTCAGATAAAACTGTGCTCTAGAAATCAAACTGTGCCAGGAAACACCAGCTACCCTGCACACTCCCACCCACCCAGCTCAGCTTTTGTTCTGCAGACAGTCTCTGCCATCCATGCAGGCTGGGACATTGTCCAAGGCCAGTTTTATGTCAAAACACATTTGCTGGCTTTTGGAAGGGCATCACCTCCCACCACTGCCACTCAAGAGAAGGAAAACACGACCAGGCAAATATTTGAAAAACACACAGTGCTTTTTGCAACTTTTTGCTTTCTAAATCCTCCAACAAAACCAACACATGCAACTGCTCATTCAATTAAGTCAACTATACTTAAATCTCTAAAAATGCAGATGCAGATTTATTTCAAGATTTTAGTGCCAGTACTTTCACAAACTTGCCACATGTAAGAAAGGCTACAGAACTCATCAACAGCACGTGAGATTTCAGCAAAGACTGACAAAGAAGAATCAGAACATGAAGCTACAAGGAGATCATAACAAGACAGGTTGGTTATTGGGAATGTGTTTAAAATAAATACAAGTAAGTCTCAGCTATCTGGATATTCAACAAACACACTTTTCACATTAAAAGTGTAAATTTGGAGACAGAGGAATTGTGACAGCAGTACAGATTCTGCCCAAAAGAGATGTGCCTGACAGCACAGAAAGAAAAATCTTCTATGAAAAGGCTTCTTGGAAGTAAATGATGAAAAGACAAACCCTGACAATCAATCTTCTGGTTCATTTTTAACTGGTTAATGGCTTGCATACAAAAAAAGAGTAATTTTGGCAGCTGGGAAGCAATCTGAACATGAGGGTGCATTGAGGTGTTAACACCACAGGCACCATGGCCATGAAGAATGGAGTCACAGGATTTGGAATACAATTGCTCGTCATAAGGCAGTAAAGACAACCACTAGGAAGGGAAATAAACCACTTCAGGCAAAAAAGGCTGCTGAAATCAGAGCAAACAGCTGGTCAAGAATAAGTTCAGGCTTGAATCCCTGAGAACAGCAAATCTCTGAGAGAAGTTTTTGGGGACAATAAACCTACATGCTTGAGGAAACCCTATTATGACAAATTATGAGCTTTCTTTAGCTCTGACTGGTTCTGTAGTTGCTCCATCTAAATAATCAAAGGGTCTATGAAAATATCACCAAAATCAGATGGTTCAGCTGTCAGTGCTGGTGGGGAAGGTGTTACTGTGAATTACAGGGCTGGGGGGAAGTAAAGTATAAAAAATTACCATACCATTTCTGCATACCTATACAACAAATACTGTTACATTTAAAATAACAACATAAGTCACTTTGTTTTCATTAAAATCCACACATGCAACTATGGCAATAAAAAGTGTTAATTAAAAAAGCTCAGCAAGTAAGGAGCAATATCTCATCCTGCCTCCCATTATCCCACAACAAAGGGATCCCTAAAACCAATGGAACACAAGTTGAGCTGCTCCTTGGAATATTCTCTGGTCCTGAAGCAATTCTTGAAAACTTCCTCCATGGGCTATCAAAAGGATCTTTGCCTTTTTCACTGCCTGTGTACAGCAACTCTCATGCAGACATTTTAGTTAAACTGATAAAACCGAGGTCAAAGTTCCCAAAATTAAAGAGTGCAACTGGTAACAGAATAATTTCTGGTTCAAGACTGAAGCACAGCAGTGTTATGCAAGAGAACAGGATCTGAAAGCAGGCTTTGATCTGGCACTGTTTATTGTACTGCTGCTGGCTAAGAGGTACCTGAGCCCCAAACAATGAGAGAGAAGCTCTTCCCACTTGAGATCCTCACCTTTGTCACTTGGAAAAAAAATGTATTGAGATATATATATATATAAAACATCACGTACTGGACACTGCAAGCTGTATCAAATTGCTTTTCTGATGTCTTCTAAAATGGAACAAACAGATTTAGGCAGTACATTGAGGATGAGACTCACATTCAAGCATACACTCACAAGTATTTTTCCATTTCAAAAGTCCTGCAATTAAATATAAATGTGCATGCACTTAAACACACAGTTTCTTTCTTGCACAGTACCTTGTACTGAATTCAATATAACCTTCAAACCCATGTTTCCATTAGAACCTTCAAACCCATGTTTCCATTAGCTACTCTGTGATACCACAGCTTTGAAAATATTCTCAGTGCTCCAACAACCAAGGCCTACAAGACTCTAAAGTGGCCATTCACAACTCCATCTTCAGCATCATCTCACAAGGAGAACATTTCATTCCCTTTTATTTCCTCCACCCCTTCTTTCCTTATTCTTAAATAATTTATTAAAACTTCTGAAAGTATTTTCTGGTCAGCTTTCTTCCTCACTATAGGAAGCATTAATATCTTTAAATCCCTGGTTCCACAGCTTGGTTCCCTCTCCAAAGGCCATCTTCTATATAATGACCTGATATGGATGGACTAATGTCAGAGGGAAAAGGGGGAGAAATGACAATGTATTTTTAATCACAAGCTGAATTTCTCCCTAGATAGCAAAGCTGATTTCATGGCATGCCCCTCTTTCAATGTCTTATGGAATCATCCATCACTGACAGAATGACTTCAAGAAATTCCTTCCTCCTACCATCCTACAACTATGGCCATGACCTCTCAGAAAGAGAGCCTCTAAAAACAAAACACTGCCCCAAAGATAACTGGAAATGATTGATTTAAAGGTGCTTTCAGAAAAAAGAGTCTTCACTCACAGCAGGAAAGCCAGAGAGGATGTCAGTAAGTTATGATGCGTGTACAACAAACAATCAGAAGTGGTTTCCCCCTTCATAATCCAAAACTGACCTGTGAACCTTCTTGCCACAGCTGTCATAGATGGTGTAAGTAGGGAGAAAAGAGAACTGGAATATTGAATGACACAGAAGTGACAGAGCAAATACCAGCCACTGTGTTGACTACAAATCCTTCAGCAGGGAAATCCATTATAAGCCAGACTACTGACCTGGATGGACCAATGACAGACAAATTCTCTCCTTTCCAAGATGGAAATTAGACTTCTTCAGCAAACAGAGCTATTCATTTTCCACTGCAACTTTCAACAAAATCCTTCAGTTTTGAGCTTCTCCCAAAGACAAGACAAGCAAGAATGAAATGGGTGAATGTATCTGTGACCTCATAATTCCACAAAGTTCTGTGTTCACTCATCAGGAGAACCTGAGCTCCAGCAGCACCTGTTCCATCCAACTCTGTCCCTACCCACGTGAAACCAGGGCTCTGATGGATAAACATCCTGGAGCAGGTTCAGCTGTGGCAGCCTAAAACATTACTGCCCTCTCTTGTCCATCCCAGCCTTCTGCCAGGATCTCTGCTCCACAGCACCCACCTCAGCTGCTCCAACCCACAGCACTGAGTGCCACTTTAACCCCCTGATGAAGGAGGGTTCTCATAATCATTCATTTTTTTCAGGCAAACTGCTCTGTAATTTTCCAGCTGTGAGCTGCAGGGGTGAGGCAGCTGCACATGGTCCTCTCTGCAGTGGTTGGCAACACCTGGAGAAGGTGATGCCTGAGGTCATTGCGGGTTTGATGCAACTCTGGTCCAACTTGGAGAAGCTGAATTATTCTTGCTGAAAGAGGCTGTAATTCTGCTGTTGCTAGAGCCCAGAATCAGGGTAAATCCTGGGCAGGTTAACTCAGTAGAGCACTAGAAAATTTCATCTCCCTCTGAGCTTCAAATGGGAGACAATCTCAAATACAGGACAGGAAACCATGGCCATGTGCAAATGAAGCTGGGAAACACACAGCTGCCCTAAGCAACCATGGCAGAACACCTTTGAGCCAAGTGAAGTGTGCCCTGTCCTGGGAAATTAATCCCAGTTTCAGCCCACACAGGTTTAGTCCCAGGAGTAAATTCTTACAGCCTTGCACAATTTCTTGCAGCCTGGCCAGCTCTGAAGTTTTTCCCTGATTAAAGGCCTCCATGACAAACAGCATAAGAGAGTAAGTGTAAGAGGGGAATTTGAGGAGGCTTGGCCAAGGTTTCTGCATTTCCTTGTGTTTGGGAATGCTTGGGGGTTTAGATGGGTTTATTAATGCAATTTATATAGTGAATAAATCTTGAATGTTGATGCAAGCTCAGCCGTAAGTGTTGCCTAAATTGACTTCTGGGAAGAAGCAGGCTCTGAGAAAGGACCTAAATTATTTTTTTAAATGACCACTAATTGTACACTTTTTTTTTCCTTATTGCAATATATACTGTAAGTCTGTCACTTTCAGAGTAATCCTAAGATTTGCTTTTTTCTTTTAAATACTGGAATACTCTTTTGCCTAGAATAAGCCCATTATAGAAAATGTTTATGGCAATAGCAGAACACAGAGCTATGCAAAGCACAGCCTTCCACAGAAACAAGGAAAGGTGGTGTAATCAGCATTGAAATATTACTGAGAGAGACCTGAGTGTGGGACACAGACACAGGAATGATCTGCAGAGTAAGGGACAAGCTTAACTTACTAATTTCTCCTCCTCTTTCACTTTTCCTCTAAATAACAAATAAACAAAAAATATCTGTTGCAAACATCCTTCCTCTGGCTTCCATCCTTCCTCGTCATTTCCTCTGGCTCACCAGCACATCCCTTTCACTGCAGGGGTCTCTGCCACCTTCATTTTGTGCCCTCCCTCAAACCCTGGGGCTGAGGGTCCCTGAATTGACCCCTGGTGCTGCATCAGCTTTTCTTTAATGCTGCGATGTTTTCTTTGGTGTGCAATAGATTTATAGGTCACTCTTAGAGCTGTAGGTCTTTAAGTGGACTTCAGTCAGGGGAAAAAAAAATCCTAAATACAATTCTTCATAATTACCCAGTAACAAGAAGCAATTGATCATTAACTTTCATGCTCTGATCTTCCACAAGCCGACTTTGCAGTTACTCCAAATTAATCATTTCCTTAGGAACTCCCAGACAAAGGTGACAGGAAGGAGCTGCCTCATGGGATTTGAGAACTGCAGGGAATCTTTGGCAGAAATCTTTTTCCTTTACCAGCTTTGGATCTGCAAGGCTCCAAAATCATCCAGGGGACACTCACTGGGCACAAACCTGTGTGAAGCTCAGAGATCCTCTTCCTCCTCTTCAGGATTTACTGTACTCCCCCTGGTTAGACTGAACTAACTACCAATATTTGTTTATTCACTATTCCTAATTCAAGTTGGAGTGGAATTAAAAGGCTCTAGAATGGCAATCTAGTTAAGAACTTTAATGAAGTGCACTTTAGATATAAAATCTATTATAAAGCACTTCAACTAATGAAGGTTGCTCCCTGTCCTTAGTATTCTGCACTAAGAAGGTAAAAAGGAATTTTAAAGGTTTAAAATTTAAAGAATTTTAAAGAAAACTTTAACATTCTGAACTGCTGCAGGTAAGATCTGAAGAGGCAACAGTGAAACAAGCTGCATTTGATTTCATATCTCATTCCAGGACAAAACAAGGAAAACACAATTTAATACACCTCTATCCCGAGAAAAATAATATTATTCTTTCTTATGGGTGAAATAATTTCATAGTGAATGAGATGATAATTTTGAATGCATCATCTCTTCAGGCTCATTATATTATATTTTTTATCATTATAATTATAATGATAAAAAATTCAAAATACAATCTTCAACAGAGCTAAGAGTGGAGGTGGAGAAGGCCTAGCTCATCTTCTGTACACTGGAGTTTTAAACCATCTTTTTCCCCTTGTTTACACAAGGAAAGTTTTTTAATACCATCTTAATAGCATTTTTAATTAACCAGAAATATACATAAATAATAGATTTCCAGAAACCTGATGAGGCTTGCAATCTAAAATAACAAAGTAATTCATTCCTAGGAGGAAGCATTCTCTTTACACTGCCCTTCCTTGGTCAAACACAATGAGAGAGTAAATTTGGTTAAAAGCGGGGGGGGGCGGGGGGGGGGGGGGGGGCGGGAAGAAACAAAGAAGAGCATGTGGCTGAGGAGACAAAAATACCTGTGATCAAAGGGTGACACAGCATGGGAGTTTTATTAATCTTGCAGAGCCCAGGGAGCAGCTCTGCCAAGGGTTTGGCCACACTCCTCCTATGGCCACACTGCTCCACCTGTGAGAGGCAGAGAAATCCTCACCAGATCCCTCTGCCTGGCCAGCCAGGGCTGGCACAGGTCCCAGCCTGACTGAAGCAGGTGCTGGCTATTTTTATGTCTAAACTGCACTTTACATCTGCCCTGTTCTCAAGTTCAAAGGGGAAGCAGCCACAGCAACGCCCCTGTGCAGGCACAGGGATGTGGGAGCTGGGACGCCCCAGCTCAGCCATGGAGGAAGGGTTTGGATGAACAGATTGTGGCCCTGGAATGGGCTGCAGGAATGGGCTGCTCCAAGCATCATAAACCAGCATCTGTGTGATGCTGCACAAGCTGTGAGATGCCCAAAAGGCCTGAGCCCTCATCCCCCCTGCAGCACAGCACCCACCCCTGACAGCACCAGGGTGTGGGGGGAGCCTGGGCTGACCTCAGGGTTTGTGCATCCTGAAATGTCTGCACAGTTTGTAAATAAAGGGGCCTGGCACTGAATTCCTACATTTCAAAGGGCACTGAAGTAATAATCTAATCTTAAACTGATTTACAAGTGTTAACTGATTCACCAGCTCACTCTCACTCTACAGATCACAAAGTTCCCTATTTGGAACAGAATCGAGTGGCCAGGTATGTGCAAGGAATCATGTCCACAGTTCATCTGAAAATTGAGAATGACTTGAAAATCCATTTCAAGTCATCCTCCTGCTACGAAAATCTCAGCTTCTAGGATTAGAAACCTTGTGGAAGATTATTCTTTCCCTCATCTCACAGTTAAAAGGATGCCAGAATTACTATATCCCAGGCTGTAGCTGAAGCCATTCAGGGAAAGCAGCTTTCCTACCAAGGGACCATCTTTCCAGTGAGATCCATTACATATCTCAGGGTTTGACTGGGGTATTTAGTATCCTTTTTTTTCCCCATAAACACAAGAGCTGAGCAGTCTTCTAATCTTTGAGATCATAAACGCCCAGCTTCCACAGCTGCAGTAATTAAACCAACTTCTCATTCCATTACCCACATCAAGTCTCTTCCTCAGCACCTGCTCTATTGCCACACTGCACTCCTCAATCAAACCAAGATAAGCTATTTTCTAAGATCATCTGACTTGTCTGTCCCTCAAGACATCACTAGAGCCAAAAGGATTCTGAGCAGATATGATGCATCTTGCTAAATATCCAAAAGGTCTCTTGTAAAGGAAAAAAAAATAAAAAGTAGACGTCAAAGCAAGTGGTTATTTTTAGCACCTGAGTTGTTCTATATTTATTCCTTTATGTCTTTCTAAAAGAAGCACAATCTCTGATGAAGCACTGCCATAAAATACACTCTCCTGGGAAGTCTGCTTTATTACTCCTGGCTACTGAGCACTGCAACAAGTGCATCACACCACGCATTCAGCCACACAAGATTAAGGGTGCACACAGAACACAGAACAATCTTTCCTCAGTTCCAAAGAAGTGCTTAAAACAACCCAAACCCAAAAACCAAACCAACCCATCCACATAAAAAAAGCAAACTCTTCAATATAATCTGTCATTCTGATTAGATGCCACTCTTCAGACTCAACCTTAAAAACTGCCATTTTTAAGTATTTCTAATTGTCTGACCCCCCCCAAAAACCCCTCAAGACACCTTGTGAGTCACCTGTTAAAAACAACACAAACCACAACCCCAAACTCCAGGACACACCAAACTTTAATAAACCCTTAAGTTAGCAGGAACAGCAACAGCTCAGCTCATACAAATATTCAAACTATAAAAGACTACTTAATTTCTTATCCTCTTCCCTTCTAGCTTTTACCTTCTTTCCCTGAAGACTCCTGGCCCTCTACCTCCAACATATTTACCCCAATAATCTTGTGCCTCTGATCTGATGCAAATTATCTGAAGATTTATTTTCAAGGACAAGATACAGTTAATCAAAGGTGTGGTGTGGCTTATTTGTGTGGGAAGTGATATGTCAAATGAACAGGAAAAGCAGAACTGTGTCAAGGAAGCTTCTGCTAGTTGCAGTAAGAAGAAAATAGTTTAAGACAGGGACTCACATTAGCAGAACTGGGAAGAAAACTTGCATTTTGAAGCTAACAGAATTTAAATTTGCTGCTCTGGAAAGACAGCTATTATCTAGCCACAGCTATTTTAGAATTTTGCATTATGCTACATCTCTCAACACACCCATTGAAACAGCAGGAGTTGGGATGGGATAAAGACAATACACACCTCTGTGTGTTAACTTGAAACCTCTCTCTCCTCTGACCTTGAAGAAATCTGTTTTCCTTCCAGGTACTCCCTACCTATAAGACAGACATGTCCCATCACTCACCTGCGCCCTTTAAGTATTTTACCAGCTGGCATTACCTACACACTGACAGCTCTCTGATCCCAGGTGGTTGAGTGACTCCAGAGTATGAAATCACGCTCAGCACACAAATAAATATCAGACGATATCACATAAATAGGTTTGGTCAGTGGCAGGTTATTGCTACCTTCATGTAGTACAAATCACCCAAGTCACAGATTTTCCACAAGGTAAAAGTGTGGATCTTCAAAAAATAATCCACATTGGAAGTTAAAAACATACATGCCCTAATTACCTCAATCTCACACTGACCTTTGTATATTTGTCTACAAAGACCTTGCACTAAGTAACTGTTGCACTATGGAAGCCAGAATGACTCCAGGTTAATTTAAAAACAAGCTGCTCTGAAACTTTTTAACTGAGCAAACCCACCTAACTCGATCTTGTTGTGAAATATTTTTCCCACTGATTAAAATGTTTCCCGTGCAGCTGTGATTTCATTTTAGCCTTCTGCAGAAAACTGAAGACAAGAAAATATCTAGTTTGAATTCAAGGATCCTCCTGCCATAGCAACATAAAATTCACCAAAAGAGGCAATTCTCTTACTGTTGCTCCTCCTCTACTAACAAAAAAAAGTTTCTTTATCGCTATAAAGTACCCCAAAGCAAGAAAGAAGAAGCATGCAAAACCTTAGTGAGAAATCAGATGCTTTTTATCCTCTGATTATTAAAAACAAATACTACACTACATACACAACACCTGATTATTAAAAACAAATGCTATACAACATACACTAAGCAAAATGAAGTTAGTTTTGCTTAAAGAAAGTTCACCTGTGGCAGAAGGAACACATCTGATTTATTCTTAGTTCCTAGATTAAAAGCTATTTAGTTCACATGAAAATTCTGAGGCTGTTTGTCTATCTTTTGAGAATGAGATAACCCCTTTTTCAAAATGGATTAAATTCCAGAATAAGCATGTCAAGAGAAGTTTGTTCAGAAACCTGCACTGTGAATGAAATGGGGTTTGCCTCTTGGCAATCTTCGCTTTTCCTCTATTACTTAACACCCAAACTTGGCTGTTCTGTGGATTTTTTTAGTATTTGGATGTCAAACTGATCACATACAACCTGTGCACTGAAAAGCCAACACACAGCCAGGTATAATCCATTTGTAATTGCAGTTCACACATCCTGCTCAGCTCCCTGATGTGCTCCTCTGAGCAAACACCCTCCCATCTGAGCTGGTTCCTCAACACAGGCCACAAACACAAAGCTCCCAAGGACACAAAAAACTGATGGGGTCACTCCCTGGACCAGCCACGAGCACACAAGGGACAAAAATAACTTCTTTCACAGGAATTAAGACTGCAACATGACCTCTGGCACCTGCCCCTGCTATGAGAAGGTGGAAAAAACAGCAAGGGAAGTCCAGTAAGAAAAAATCCAAGTCCCAGACACAGCCAGTATCAAAGGCAGTAGCTAAACAGAGGGCTAAGCAGCTCCCTTGCACTTTTATATTTGATGTTAACCACCATTTCTGCAGCTCTCAATCCTTTGTGATCTTCTTTGCCTTCTGCTGAGGCTCCTCCATCCAGCCTTTTGTGCCACTGTTCTTTCCTCAATATTTGCCCTGCCTTCTGTCATTTTCCTCATCATTGCTGAACACCACCACTATTTTCAGCTTTATTTTGTATCATTCTGCTTCAAAATGTCCTTTCCCAAGGCAAAGCTGAGCACAGAAGCATGGTCTGTTGGTTTATACTGCCTTCCAAATAAGCCTAGCCTAAATCCCCCATAGGCACACTTGGGATATGGGACACCTGGGTGGTTTGTTGTATTATATATATATATATATATATATATATATATATATATATATATATATATATATATATATATATATATATATATCAGGATAACCATTATATATATATAAAATGGTAATCCAATATAATATCATATCATATATCATATCATATACTATACTATAATATAATGTAATGTAATATAATATGCATATAATATAATATAATATGCATATAATATATAATAAAATACATAATATATATTCTATATATTATATATATAATGGTTATCCTAGTCCTAAAATCTCTAGGCACCACTGCCTTCCCTCAGCAGCTCCTTCCCTTGAGATGGCAACAGCTAAAGGAGGTTTTGCTAAATTTGCCTTCCTTTCCCCAGCCCAGCAAAGCAGACACCACTCTAAGTGCAGTGCCTCAATGCCCTGAAGCCCACTCCCCTTGAGGGCTCCTCAAGGATGGGGACAGGAGGCACAAACCTGGAAATGAGGAAGACCCAAAGGGTTGGAGGCCCAGCAAAATTGCTGTATAGGATAATCAAAAGGGACAAAAGGTGTGTGTGCACACACATGTGCAGGCACAGGCATGAAAACAGGGGAGGGCAGGTTAAGTAGATTCATGATCCACCTCTTGCTTTTTATTCATCAGTGCTCACACACTAAGTCATGGCACAAAGTTTTGTTCCCCTGTTCCACTATGTCCATTCCAAGACACTGATCACAATGGTTTTCCTTTGTGACAGCTGTCTTAGATTGAGATCCATGCTGGGGATTCCACCTTTGAGGAACAGATGTGTGAGGCTGAAATGACCTCCTCACTGTCCACAGCAGCCATCTGTGACTCCCAGGGCCTTGTAGATATTTGCATCCAGCCTTTTGTGCAGGCCAAACCAGGCAGAAGGTGCCATTCTGTCAGGCAAGACATGAGGTCCTGGCCTGGAAATTCCTTTCCATGGGCTGGAAATATCTTTCCATGGCCAGCAGGACTAGCAAAGAACTGCGCCCATTGTTTATGTGATAGCGGTGCTGGTCAAGGCCCCAGACTGGAATCAATACTGCTCACCCTGCCTGGGATCCACAGAAGGCAGAGGCCCAGGTTACCTTGTTGAAAACTCCTCCTACATGGAGGTAAAAGGTCTGGAAGACATCCTTGCTAACCTTGGCCATAACTACACCTACCCCACATCAGCTTACAGCTTCTAGGGACTGAGGTTCATGAGACTCCACAGGTGGCAGCAAGGCCTGAGCTACTAAGATCCATTCAAGGACACCACAGGGTGGAAGAAGGCTTTGACTGTGCCTCTTCTCACAGCAAAACTCTGTGCCTGCTCCTTATCACTTCACACATTGAGAGGAATGCCATCCAGCTGGATCAAGCTTTGTCGCTGGGCAAGAAAAAAAGCAGCTGCAAAACTTGAGAAAAAGCTCCTTTTCTGTCCTCCCCAAACAACAGCACATGCAGAAAGGTGAGACCTTGGTCTAGTGGTGAGCTTCTGGAGAGCTGATGGTGAAAAACACCCCCTGACACCACCCTAATCTCAATAATCAAGTGAAAATTCAGACAGCAGGTTCCATAGGTCACTCAAGGGAGCAGGAGGAGAAATAAAGTTTGTTCCCACAAGAAGCCTACACAGCCACTACTGTCAGGGAAATGACACTGTAGCTTCATGCCTGTGAAACAGGGAAGAGGATAATTTGGCACTTCCTGGAGCAGAGATCCAGGGGACAGGTTTCCTCCAGAGAGCTCTGCAGCACAGGCACAGGAAGGATGGGCAGTCAAGGGAAGAGGATACCTCAAATGTAAAGAACATGAAGAAGATAAGGAAAGTAAAACTGGAATCTGCTCTCCTGACCTGCCCATACTGCACATGGGATCAAAGCAGATATAGCCACTCAACTTCCCCAGCAAAGGGATCCTCTCCTGTGTGGAGAAAAACCCCCAGAGAACAGCTCCAAAATCCCAGCTAAAGCCTAGCATTGGCATTGAGGGGAGGAGAGGACTTCTGCTAAAAATCATTATGAGAATTACATGCCATACTACAGTATAGTTCTGTTGCTTGGGGGTTTGTATGTCTTTATAAAGACATACATAAAATTTATTAAATTTTATAACAAAAAAAAAAAAGATAAAATTTATCCTGTGTGTTTCTGAGGGTCCTGTTATCCCATTTGGAAGTAGAACTGTTTCTGTCCCCTTTTGCAGGCAGCTGCAGATCTGCTTAGTCTGTTCCCTACCCTGACCTTTTGTGTTCTTTTTATCCCTGTCCCCCCAGTTTGGCTGTTCTCTGTTATCCAACCCCTGTAGGAGAAGTGATTTATAAACCCTTTTTTTTTCTTCAGCTGGACAGGTAAATTTTCAATTTTTTTTTCAATCTTCTTTACAATATGTACCTTTCTCACTGTGGTTATAATCCCCACAGCTACTAGAAAAAACAGGGATTAGCATGTCTGTTTGAGCTACTGATAAAGACAGCAAAGCACACCACACAGTCCTTTGATATCCAGTTTGAGCAATATCCTGAGTCTGAACATTTCACAGGGGTGTGTTTTCCCCCCTTCCTTCTCTAAGCACGACATTCAAACACCCAGAGGTTATCACACCCAGAGCTGGCATTAACCAGCCTCTCAGGACATGAATCCCATGGGCTCAGGGCACATTGCTGAATTGCTGCAGAACCCTTTTTCTTCTTCAGTGGGCTCTGAGCTGATTCACAAGCACAAGAGGAGCTCAAGGCAAGGGCAGGACCCCACTCTGGCACGCACCCTGCCAGGCAGGGCAGCCACTGCTTCCCAAAGTTCTGCTCTTAAGCGTGACCAGTGCTGCTACAAGAAAGGCCAGAAGGCCAAATTTGGTCAAAAACAAGGCAGGGGGTACCCTAATAGGGTCTAAGCAGGGTGGATAACAAGGGGCCAATCCTCACAATAATTTTTTTACTTTTTTTTTTAATAGAGTTGTCTTCTTGTGTCCCAGAGTACTGCAGCAAGTAACACCACCAAGTGCTTCATTGAACCACTGCTTTCCAAACATCTCCCTTCCACAGCTTGCCATGAAGGATCACCAACACCCACTGCTTCAGACATGCTCTGAAGATGTCTCCTATCCTGACCCTCTATTCTGGAGGAGTACCCAGAACCTACAGAAAGGAGATATCAAAGGAGAGAGGCAAAGTTTCCTTACATCCAGGCTCATCCTGACATGAGCAACGTGAGGAGCAATATTTTAACTCAAGTGTGTGTAGGAAATCCCAAATCTTTATGAATATATTACAGACTGAAAGAATTTTTCAGTAATTCCTTGTTCTGTTTCTTTGCTTTCTCTGCTCCTGTTATTATACAGCTATTATATACAGCTCTGTATATAATAGATGCTGGCCTATTCTCCAGCCAGAAGCACTAAGCCACTGAAATCTGAGAGAAAGCAGATCTCTCATGCACTCACACTATCATCACCTAGATGTAAATCCTCAGTGTTGGCTCCTCAGTTAGAGAAGAACCAGCTGCAGAACAAAAGGAATAAATCTCTTTATCAGGCAGTTCACTTCTCTTACAGGGGTTGGACAACAGAGAACAACCAAACTGGGGGGAGAGGGATGAAAAGAATAAAAAAGGTCAGGGTAGGGAACAGACTAAGCAGAAGGGGACAGAAACAGTTCTACTTCCAAATGGGATAACAGGAGCCTCAGAAACACACAGGATAAATCCTCACCAGAGCTGTACACTCATACCTAGTGCCATCCATTCCTGTTCATGTCTGGGCAATACTCTGAAGCCTGGGGAAAGGACTAATTTGAGCACAACTCTTCACTGGGCTGATGAATCAGCTCTCCAGTGTGCATTCTCCTTAGGGAGAAAAGGGAGAATTGGCAGAGGACAGCACTGCAGAAGGCAGCAATACAAGGAAACAGCTGCTGAATTGGATGCAGAAGCAGCCCATCATGTGGGGAGCATTTTGGTGCAGTGTTCTTGGCCAAAATCCTCATCCCCAGCCGAGCACATCCTCCAGCATGAAAGGAACAAGCACATTCCCTTAGGAAATTCACAGGCGTTCCAGCTCTAAAGTGCTGGCACAGCAAAACCCAGGGCTCTTGGTACTGCACATGCAAGTAATAACAAGACAGAAATATTCTGTAACACATGGCAAATATCAAGGGAAACATATCCATGATTCTAGCCTTGAAAGGACTGCAGTTTTGTGCACCCAACAGTGATGAGCTTGTCACATGCACACATCTGTATTTCTTGAAACCTGTACAAGATTGAGGATAGTTTTTAGAGCACCTTGAGGTCCACTGGCTTTAAGTCTGTCCTGTTAACTTCACTCATTAATCGTTCATAAGGTTAAATGCAAAATGAACTTCAAGTCTTTTCTATAAAATTATTTTATAAAACCCTTAAAAATTCTCAGAATAAAGAGTAGGAAGCACCAGGTAGGGCCTCTGTACCCTATACATGCTCACTTCCATAGGCAAAAACATCTCCAGGAGAGGCTTCTACAGATGAGGGATGCAGAATCAGCACCTCAATTTCCTCCTCTCCATGTGAAGGCAGAAACCATTCCTGGAAGTGTTCAAGGCTAGGCTGGATGGGGCCCTGAGCAACCTGGTCTAGTGGAAGGTGTCCTTGCTCATGGCAGGGGTGTGGGGATGAGATGATCTTCAAGGTTCCCTTCCAATCCCTCCCATTCCATGATGCTATTGATGATTCTATGAAGCACGTAACAGAAAATTACAACTGCAAATGTACATGTGCTCCAAGGGATCTTCACACAACTCAATCTGTTCCACCAAGCAATTTTTATACTCTGAGGAACAGAAGTGGGTTTATATTCCTGTGCCAGACTGACTGGTCCTCTCCTTTTTCTTGGAAGTAAAAAAAAAAAACCTTCTCTCAATTCTGTCAGCACAGAGATAAGGATCTAACTTCAGAGAACTGCAAGTAACTCGACCTTTTAATTTTTCCTAATGCTTCACATGTGTCCAATCAGTAGCAGACTAACGTTTTCCTTATTTGTTCTTTTCCTGCACAGAAGAAAAGAGCTTTCAGTCTGTGTGAAAGACGATGCCTTGGGCACTCCCCATGGGCCTCTTATTGTTCACTGTGACTTATTTCTCCTGCTGGAAACTGGAGAATCATTCACCAGATTTCTCTGGTGACAGGTACAATAAGAGACAAGCAGATAACTTCTGTTGCATCTCTGGACACCTGCTCTGAAAGGGTTTTCTGTTCTTGCACACTGTTACTTGAACACATATTTGACCTTTCCAAGGCAAGCTCCAGTTTTCCACAGAAAAGCCTTGGTCTGACTGTCAGACTGAAGGGTGGTAAAAACCCACTTGTTCTCCTCAAATATCTTCCAGCACCACCTTCATGAACTGAGAAACCAACAGCCTCAAGGACTTATTTCCAGTCCTGCAAAACACAGGGCTTAAAGCAAACAGGGCCTTACTGTTGTAATACAAATACAACTGTGACACTGCCTATCAGGACTGTAAAAATACAGAGCCCAGTGAAGGAGTCCTGCTGTTTTTTTCATGAGTTTTTTTCCACTTTCCCCCACAAAAGCCTTGACAGGAACCTGGGAAAGCAAAGCAGCAGATTCTTTTAAAATTCCAAATGCTGAGCCACTGAAAACTCAGGGAGGGCTCTGCATACACAGCAAATTCCTGAGCCTGGTGAGAGTCAGGACTTGAGATTGCTTCCTCCAAAGTCAGCCTGAAGAGCAGAACCATACTAACAGTCTTCTACTATTCACTCAATGGCTTTTAAATCAGTCAGTAACTCTACCCAAAAGGCATAAAAATTAGGTTCTGAAGAAATGGTGAAGAGGAAAACATGCACATGAAGTTTTAGGGCAGTTCTTGAGCAAGGGGAAAAAGAGCAGATAAAGAAAACTCCATCAGAGAGGCAGGAAAAGCAACAGGAGTGAACAAAGATGCTGGATGAAACTAAAAAACAAAGTCACAAGCCACATACTTCAGCAAAGCCCAGCATCCCCTGGAACAAATTCCCAAGGGCGAGGATAGTCTTTGTAACCAATAATTTTTTTAATCAAGTTTGGAAGCTTTCCTTGGAGAGAAATTACAGTTTGCACACAGATTTATGAGACATGGGTTCATACCTGGGATAATTTCTACACCCTCTAATTTTGGCTTGTGACTTGAGAAGCCAAGGGGTGGCTTTGCAAAGGGATAAGGGAATGAAAAAGGGGAAGGAAAAAAAAGTAAGAGAAAGCACAGAGAAAGATACAGAGGGAAACAAAGAAAGCATACTGATAATGAGGAAGAATGAGTAAAAGTAGCCTAAAAAGATAAACTAAATGTATGCAGTAAGTGGATTTCTTTTAGTAGAAGAAGTGTGGGAGAAAATAAATGGAAAAAGAGAAAACAATTCTGTGCAAGAAACAGTTCTGGGGCTGGAGCAGGGCAAGCAGGAGCCATGAGGAAAAAAATGACAACTTTATTTGCTTTTTCTCTCAGATCACTGAGTATTTCAAGGATGGCTTTTCCAAGCACAAAATTTCCTGTACCAGAGGCAGGGAGCCTGGGTGCAGCTGGCCATGCAACACAGTGACCAGCATTGAGCTGAGCTGTCAGTACACAATCCCACATGGCAATAAGCCAGAAAAATGCTACATATTCACCCTGACTCTTCTGGGTGACAAATCCCCTGTTCCAAGCAAAATATGGGAGCAGATGCTCTTTTTAAACTCACTTTATTCCTCTCTTGATCAATACAGCTGTTGTTCATTTACTTTTTTTAAGCTCCTCGACAAGGGAAAGCAGCGAAACTTTACCTGGACAGCAGCTCTGGGGGGGATCAGATGTGTGAAGGCATTGTGATCTATGCAGAGGGAAAGGGGACACCAGGAGCAGGGACACAAAAGCAAGGGACTGCCCTGCCAGGCTCTTTCTGCTGCCTTCTTTAAGCAACAGCCACAGGATCCAGGGACAACAACCAAATTTAAAGGGTTTGCCACATAGTGGTGTAGGTTCAGGTCTTTATAGTCAACATTTGCTCAGGTGGAAAACTGCACAGGACAGATCAAAACATCCTGGCTGATTCATTAGGCACAGAGCTGGTTTGTCTCGTTTACAGCTCTATCAATGAAAGCAATCAGCCTCCCTGAACACAGCAAGAAAGTTTATTTAGGGCAGCACAGCAGGCTCCTCTCACCCCTGCCAGGCATGGGATGGCAACTTCCAAAGGGTGCTGGATAAAGGGATCAATTCCCTCACCAGATCCAAGTTTATTCCTGTCTTTGCTCTAAAAATCACACCCAACCAAACACACAACCAGAAATTTCCAAGTGGAAAAACAATGCATAAAAGCTTACAGCAGCTGATATAAACTAATTGACTATAAATACTGTGATACCTTTTAAGCCCCTGCTTCTTGTTCTCTAACTCAGCTCTGCAGGACACCATTCATGTGAAGTGCAATCTGAATATGGTAGATTTCAGATACAGTTTGCTTACTTTGGTTCCTGAATAAATTAAGATTCATCCATACTATGTATGTATACCATTCCTTGTTTTCAGGTAAGAAAGTGATATTTAATAATAATATACAATATTAATATACTCTGTCTTATGCAGAAAATGCACACAGCATCATATATACACAAAAAATAGGCAAAAACTAACTTAGGGAAAATAAGTCTGATGAAAGTCTTAGGGAAGTAAAAGCAGGCAGCTTTACTACATCCTCTTTTGCTTCCACCTATATGTTTCACCCACTGAGGAAAACAAAATAAAACAAAAAAATAATAATAAAAAACTGAAACAAAAACCGCAAAAAAAACAAAAAAAAAACCAAAACAAAACACAAGAGCAAAACAACCCCACAAGACAAAAAAAAACCCAAAAAAACAAACAAACAAACAAAAAAAAAACACAACAAGAGACAAAACCCCGTGCAATAAGCAGAGATATAAAACAAAACCATGTTTTCCTTCCATCAATCCTACAGAGTCTCTTTGCAGCTGGTGCAATGCTGCCCTGTATCAGCTCAGAGAGCCTCACACTGCACAGAGCGGTGCCAAGCACTGTTCACTCTGGAGGTATCAGAAAAAGCAGAAAAAAACTCTGCTCATGTACAGATAGACTTGAATTACTCCAGAATGACTCAAGGAGAAGGGAATAATTATTCCTGAGCACTAGAGACAGCTGGCAATTTACTCACACCACATGCAGAAAGACTTCTGAGCATTCAGCAGCACAGTCAAAGAGATTTATTCCTTCTTGCCTGTGCCTCTCTCTCTGTGCTTCCAGTCTCTCTGCTCCTGGGAGCTCCATTATTTGTGTTGAAGTGTACTCCTTTTTAATCCACCTACTGCTTTCCAGATTCATTTCACAGCATGGATTTTAAAGTTTTAAAATCGAAGGGAAAAAAAATCACAACATTTGACCATAGGAAAGTAACACTACCCAAATAAGCAAGTTGGGATTTTTTTCCCTTTCTCCGTCTAAAATTTCTAAACACAAAGAAAGGCAATGGGAAAAAAAAGGTAAATGAACAGTCAAATCCCAAAAAATCAGATTTTGCCTTGTCATTCAAGTTTGACAGATCTGGGTCCTGCAGTAAGACTGATTGCCTTCAAGCTCCACCAAAAAGACTCAACTGCATCCACATATCAGTAGCCTCTTTTCACACCTCCTTGTCAGCCTAAGCATAGGGTTAACCTTTCCCTGATTCTCATTTTTCAGGTGCCACAAGACTCTAAAATGGAACAGTAGAGCCACTTCCTACACAAAGAAATTAAAAAGAAGAGAGGTGCATCTCTGCATCCATCACATTCATTTATTTCCATATAGGAAGCAAGATGTCTCCGTATTATCTTCAGAGGGAACAGAAATACATGAATAAAGACAACTTTTCCTAAGTGGATGAGAAACGTAAAAAGTAATTGCTGTTTCAGGAATATGGAATCCGTAAAACAGTATTAGTAGCTAAAGGTTAAAATATTTACTGGCACATGGAAGGCAGAATTCCATGCTGACAGAGCATCCCAAGTACAGCACATTCAGTGGTAAATAGATTAAGATCTCATACACACTCCAGAGGTGACATGTAGGGGAATTGACAGGACAAGGAGTAACCAGTACAAACTGAAAGAGGAGAAATTTCGGTCAGATATGAGGCAGAAATTCATTACTGTGAGGGTGGTCAGACACTGGAGCAGGGGGGTTGTGGATGCCCTGGAAGTGTTCAAAGCCAGGTTGGATGGGGCTTGGAGCAACCTGGAACAAGATCATCTTCAAGATCCCTTCTAACCCCTGGACATTCTATGATTCTATGATTGCAGCTTTTCCTTAACGAGTTCCCAGCTTCCCTTTGCCCTCCAGCCCAATCATCACCTTGAAATATCAAATCCCAAACGACTTCCAGCAAGCTGAGAAACGAGGCTGCCCCATTCTTCCCAACACAGAGCTGCTGTGGCAGAGATCTCTTTGAACCAACCCTGGCTTACCTAATGCAGGGAAAGCTGCTCCAGGAGAGAGGAACCACAGCAGGAATTCAGGCACAGCCAGAGGAGCAGCTTCAGTGCCCCAGAGGGATGGCCAGCTCCACCTTCATGCCCTCTCCTAAATCCAGGGATCTCTCACCAAGGGATTCCCCCAGAGTACCCCCAGCACTAGGTGTGGCTGCCTGCACACCCTGCTGCCTCCAGATGTGTCCAGCTGCAGGGCAGAGGATGAGGGAGGCACTACTGGGATGGCTCAGGGAGGAACAGCCAGTGAGTTCTGAGCACGTGTAAGCCACCCCTCACGTCCTTCACGGGCCCAGCTGCAATCTCATGTTGCTTAAAATATAAATACCCCTTGGAAAAGGCACACAACCAGGCCAAAGGGCACAGGTAAAGCAAACACACAGCTGCCCTCTGGACCTCTGACAGGTTTTTTTTTTTTTTTAATGGTCACAAGGAAGGGTTATGATTCCTCACGAGTGCATTTTGCCAAGGGCCAGAATTGGCTTTTCAGCCCCGTGTCCTGCCCCACTGCCCAGCCCTGACCACAGCACTGCAGGCTCAGCTGTCACCTCCTTCCCAAGCTAAACCCACCCCTGCAAGCTCTACCAGCCCTGCTGCCAGTGATTTGTCACACCACAGAGCAGCATTTCATTACAACCCTCAGACATCATTTGAAATATTTAGAAAGCACCAACTACAGTATTACTTACCCATTACAATTCTACAACACACTGCTGTGAGACTCTTTTTCAATGTGGATACTGGCAAACAGAATATATTTTGACCCATATTCAAAGTAGTGGGTGAATTTTAGACAAAGAAAATTAGGTAAAAATAAGCAGAAAGCCTTCTGAAATCAGGCAGATTAACCACTACTGCAGTGAGCATTTGATGCACTTCAAAGGAAGAAATGTTTACTTTCAGCAGTGCAATAACCTGGATGAAGCATCATTTTAAATGCTGGTCACTAGAGAGGTGGGCATGATTTACTGATCTGCAGGGAACATTTCTAGTTACTAATTTCTAGGTTTAAAGCTCTGCTTAGCAATTGATTCTTAAAACCAGCCAACTCTGCTCCTGTCTTTCTCTTGGACATAGGAAAAAAACTAAGAGAAAAGGAATATATATGTAAACTGCCCACCCTGCAACTTCTCCCCTTCCACTCTATGCCTTGCCTCCCAGAAGGGTATTCAAAAATAGGAAATATTCAAAATACAGAACAACTGAATCTATATAGACCTATATAAAAGGAGTCATAACAAAACCAGAGTCTTAGTGACCAAGTAACCTGCAGCACCTCAATATCTGAAAGGTGTTCAAACAACAACAACAACATTCAGAGATTCCTTGAACCTTACCCCAGTTTCTCCCACTATCTACACTCATCTTTCTTTCCACAGCTCAGGATGGTTGTCACATTTTTTGCTCTAAGGCAGTTTGCAACAGTTTGCCCCTTTTGTACGTCCAAATAACTCCTTAGGAATGGTGATAAAATTAAAAATAAAAAAGCAACTTTATTCAGGACACATAGGAATCTTAAACCAAAAGGACTTAAACATTTTTTAAGTGTTATCCTCTGGATAACAGAGGACTGGAAAGCACAGAGGTGCAAGTAATTTTTGCTAGGGAATGACTTCTCTCTTCACAGGACAAATATTTTTCCAAAGCTGCTAATCACTGCTGTTGCTTTATTTTGTTTCTTCAGACCATCAGAGCTACCACAAAGCTATCACACAGTGTTTAGTTTGGAAGTACTGTGTTAAAAGACAATGGGAAAGGAGGGAGAGAAAAAAAATCTCACCATACCAATCACTACCTTATTCCTTCTGCCTTGATCATAGCAGAGGAATTATATTTCACTGAAATGGGGATAACACTGGGGGCCAGAAAGAGGGGAAGAAACAGTAAGCCAGAAACAGTAAGCAAGCACTGTACAGGCATTGCTCAGCTGCCTATAAACTGTTTAATGCATAATAAAAAACTTGATCACAACAATAATGAAAACACTAAGGCTTACAGCACTGGCAGTTCCATAAGTATCTATCTTTCAAGGCAGAGCACTCCTACTGCTATGCACCTGCATTTTGCAATGTTCCTTTATTATAGATTACTCAGAGACTTTAATTTCAGAGTGGTTTTAGAGTCTTACAGCCATGAAATCACATCTTCAAGATAGTCAAATCATCTCAAACTGAATTCATGCTCTGACCCATGGGTGTATTTGCATATTGGAACTTAAAGCATTTGGCTTTGAACACACACAGGAAGGCAGGGAGATGAAAAGATGGCTGAGGTTGGAGGAAAAGGATTCCAGGTTAAAGGGCAGAGAAAAGTTACTCCTTGAACCTCTAACCAACATTTATGGAAGAGATCTGGGTTTCTAAACATAGCATCATGAGACGTTTTTAGATGTTTCCAACACACACCCACAACATCCACACAGGACTGGCAGATACCACACTAGACCATTGGGAAATCAGTGCCCTTTGAGAGAGGTGGCTCCAGGCCAGGAGAAATACCCCAAACTACCTAAAGGGAGATGCTCAGCTAGACAAGCTGTGGCACAAGCCTCTACAACATTAATTAAAGCAGAGAAAACAGTTTAAACCAGCCTGGGTCCTCCATCCTGTTCCCTTCCAGACAGTTCATTTGGTGGATGGACACATTATTTCAATGTGCAGGAAAAAAGCTGCTGTCTCAGTGGAAATATTTTTAATATTTTGCCTGGTATCAGTCTGTCTGAATAAACTTTTGAGAATAGTGACCATGAGAGAAAGAACACATCATAAAAACCTGATCTGCACAGGAGGAAAGTAAAAGGTAGCAACAGGAAAGGTCTAGGCTTTCACAACACATCAAGGATTTATAACACTATTTCCCTCTATTACTTTGTGAGAGATCATGGCAGTTTCTCTCTCTCTTAAAAAAAAAAATCAATCAAGCTCCAATATGAGAAAGCATACATTATAAACTCAAATCCCCTGCAGGTTTTAGATATCAGACATTACAGATATTAACTACCTGATATGCACACTTCATGCTTTTGGAAAGTGTTTTCTAAGCTCACAGAGGCATCCTGCTCTCCAAGGCCACAATGATGGCTAATGGGAACCACCATGATATGGTGAACAAAGGTGACATCTTCTAACTCCAAATACTCTGCCTTAATTTACTTGAATGCTTTATAAGTTTATTCTGCTCAGTGGCAAGAAATTTCAAGTTCATGCTAGCAATGAAACAGGTCAAAACAAAATATGGCCATGTCTGATCTACAGAAAAAACACTATGCCAAGAGGAAATGGTTTTGTTCCCCTTTGGGCTTTATTACTTTCCCCAACACATTTCTGTTAGTCAAAAGTACATTTAATACAAAACAGAAATTAGTGTTTTGAAGTCTAAATGAAACCATGTCAGGAAAGCCAATCACTACCAATGGGAAAGACCAAGTAAAAATTAGCTTGAACACTCCAATCCTTCTGATTTCTATTGTGAGCAGTGCCCAGCAACCAAAACATGCCCATACAAAATGAATCAGCCCTGACTGAAATTTGATTTTTGACCCGATTACATTCTTCCTCCCAAAATAACCTCTCATTAAAGAACTAAAAAAGCAGCAGCCAGGAACTGGCCAACATAACCAAAATCTTTAGTGGTTAGCACAGCCCCCTCCACATGCAGAAACTCTCACTTCCATCACAGGAACTGCAAAGCTGCCTGTGGTAAGTTAACAACTGAACAAGTTTCAAGATAGGATTTCTACATAAATTAGGACTGCATCCAGACCCGAGGCAGAAAACTAGGACTCCCAAAAAAAAAGGAAGAGATAATGCGTCCTAAAAAATGGGCAGCAGCTCCTAAATGGCTGTAAGAGCCTCTTGGCTTCTGACAAAGCAGCACCAAGAGCCCTGACGGGACACAGGGGGGAAGAAGCAGCAGAAAGAACTCCACGAGTTCCTCGTGGAGAAAATAAAGAATTTGACAAACAGCACATACAAGATGTGACAGATCCCAAGGAGGCAAGGCCAAGAGAGATGTGCCACAGGATTTTAGGACAAGACAGGCAACAGGAGTCCCAGAAAGCAGCAGGTTGAACAGATGATGCTGCACAGGCCCCACAGCATCTCCCTGGCACATTCTTCTCCTCCAATCCAGACTACCCTTTAGTTCACAGCTGGAAAAACAGCAGTGGCTGCCCAAACGTGGACCTCCCACATTCAGGCTGCCCACAGATGGCCTTGGCAGAGAACAGCAGCCCCCACCCCACAGCAAAATAAATGTTAAACCCAAGAAAAACCAGGAATAAAGGCCATTTTCACCCCCTTCATGCTCCTCATCTTTTCCCCCACACACAACTTGTACCAAAAAATGGTCAGAAGTACAGGAAAAAAACCTGAAGAAAACCTGATCTGAGTATACTGGAAGGACAAAAAGCCCACAAAGATGAAGCATTGCTAGGACAAATACTGCATCTGTCAAGCTGTGCAGCATTAAACTTACCTGCTTGTTACTGCAATTTGGCAACTGACTCTAAATGCCTAAAAAAGGGCCCTGACAAAACCCACAATAAGTGGGATGAAGCAAGGAAGAGAAGGAGGAGGAGGTGAACAAGAGAAAATTATACCAAGATAAGCTGGAGATGCACAATTTCATCTGTCTGAGAAGATCCACCCCTCTCTAGAAGACGTGCAAGTTAAAATTTCAAGCAAAAAAGCTCAGTGCGGAAAAAAAAATCCCACTTTGTAATCAGATTGTATCTTCTTGATGCTGTTGGAACTTGTTAAATATTATTGTTGTCAGCCAGACACCCCTGCAGAGAGGACCTTTACCAGTGTAGTGGAGATTTTAATTTCTGTAACAACTATTTGGAGGTTTAGAAGCACACAGCTAATGAGGAGTCACTGGCTATCCAGAGCAAACATGTGGAGTGCAGGTAACTGGCTTTCTGAAGCTCATATCCTCTCTCATAGCTGTAATTCCACCAGATTTGTGAACTCCAAACACTACATTATCTGCAAAAGACTGACTTCCAAGGTGGAGGGTTCATTTACCTCACAATAACATCCAAAATGCTTCCAGTGGATAGAACCCCAACTTAATGTTGACCTGGAAGAATTAGGGTAGAAATACAGCAGGGCTCCCCTCTCAGAAGAGCATCTGGTATTTTGAAAACCAGCAAATTACAGATTCCCCCAACAGCTACTGAGTTATTAAATGCAGGCTCAGTTTAACTTAGTTCTACCTGCTCTCTGTAGGCACAAGCCCCATAGTCAGCAACAGGAAAACTGAATTTCCTTGTGGTCAGGAACCAAGCTGTGCCTCATTTACATTAGAAATACACACATTTTTGATGCTTTATTAATTCACAGATGATGAGGGCTCAGCACTGCCAAGGTGACATGCTGGTCAGTGTGACGGTGTTTCCAGGGGTTTTAGGATGAGGGAAGAGACAAGGATCAGACTCCATGTTTCAGACGGCTGATTTATTATTTATAGATATTATCTATATATTTATTATATATTATTATTTATATATTATTATTTACATATTTATAGATATTATTTATATATATATTACATTTAAATTATGCTAAAAGAATAGAAGAAAGGATTTCATCAGAGGGCTGGCTAAGAATAGAATAAGAAGGAATGATAACAAAGGTTTGTAGCTTGGGCTCTCTGTCTGAGACAGCTGGGCTGTGGCTGGCCATTAATTAGAAACAACCAACATAAGCCAATCACAGATGCACCTGTTGCATTCCACAGCAGCAGATAACCATTGTTTACATTTTGTTCCTGACGCCTCTCAGCTTCTCAGGAGGAAAAATCCAAAGGAAAGGATTTTTCATAAAAGATGTCTGTGACAGATCATTGCTAGGAAGAGAACTCCAAGGACAAGATGCTCCACTTGCACTTCCTTGCACAGAGCCTCCCAGTTCGCCTGTGTTTTACCAACACACTGAGACCATATGTCCTGCCAAATAATTTTAGGCTCACCACACACCAAAGAAATCAATTCAGGAAGCTGGATGGTATTTCTTTTCTGCTCACACAGAGTGACAGACCATCACAGTCCATAAATTTTCTGGTACTTCATCTCAGATGGTTGCTAACGAAGCGTTCGCTGGTGCACGGAGCCAGGAACTCGACTCAGATTTTAATTCAGTGCTTGTGGCTCTGCAAAACTCCTCCAGCACCCACCAGCTTTGTGCAATGGCTGCAATACCAAAAAGGCAAGCATGACTGTGCTGTAGCAAGAACCAGCACCTGCATTTAAATTCTGCAGGCACTTCCCCAGCCTTTCAGCTTTTGTTCAGTGCCCTCCATGCATTCCTGGTAGTTACAACTCTCCTTTGGCTGGTCATCAGGAATTCACTGAGCCACAGAAACTCACTGAGAGCCCAAAGGCTGAAAAAACCAGCAAGCTGAAGGCACCATGGTCTTCCTGGTGCATCTGTTTTGAGGCTAATCTCTAAGGTCACCACCTTCAAGGCTTTGCTCCACATTCTCCATGGATTGCAAGTGAATTGCTTCACCTTCTCAGAGAGGAAGATAAGAACCAGCCCCTATCTGAAAGGAGCACCTGACAGCAAATTAAAAATACCAATACCCTTCCCAGGGTCATTGGATCTGGCAGTCAGATCAGTGTTGCCCTGTGCTGGAATTCACAGCACGTGAGGCTCCCAGAGTGGAGCAGGGTTGGAACACAAATCTCTCCCAATATAAAATTTCAGAGTGTGCAGCTAAAGCAGATTTCCATAAGTCACCTAACCCAGCTGTCCCCAGCCTTTGCCAGCAAAGCTACTCCATCACCTTTCACTTCTCTTCATCATGGCTGCTAATTTCCTTCCCCTCCAACTCCCTCCTAGCTTTATTTTATTTTTTGCACAGCAACACAAGGGATGAGCAGGGAAGGCCAGAGCTCACATTCTTTGGATCTCCCCTGCCCCTTGCCACATCTCATTTCCCACTCCAGTACCCAGAAACACCAAACCCCAACTCTTCTCCAGCCTCTGCCAGGATCTTTTCTTTATGAGTTCCTTCCGGCAACATCGATTTTACAACTCCTACTTGGCAACAGAAAGCTTCCTCCAAAGTTTTGCAGCTCTCCATTCTGCATCTTAAATCCCTAACTTGTCCTCTCTACAGCAGGCACAGACAGCAGCACTTCCTTCTGCTCCTGCAGCAGGCTTTCAGGTGTTGTCTATGAAAAATCGTCTTGATTCTTTAAACCTTCCCTTTATTAATGTTTTCTAGACATCTCTGTGATTTTTTTGCCCAATCAGTTTTTCCTGCAGCTTGGTGCAGAGGAAAAGGTGCCTTCAGCTGCATGCCACAGTCCAGCTCATGCCAAGGAGAAACATTCTGTAAGTGTGTGTGTCTGTGTGTGTGTGCACCCTCATATGGGGTGCTTGGTTTTTTTCTTTTGCAGTCAGAGAGAAAAGAAGGGTTTGGGGTTCTTGGGCATCTTTACCCACATTCAACTTTCAAACTGCTAAGTGGAAGCTCTACATTTTTGGTTATGATCAAAACAGGTATTTGGTAGGAATACAAGACAACCTAGAGCCTTCTTCCCCTTCAGAAGTTTTGCCAACCTTGTTGTATTAATGAACAGTGTTTAAAAAAAACCTCCAGAGTAAATACAGAGCCACAAATGAATGTAGGCAATGGTATCACCAAAAATTGAGGCTGTGGTGATTAATTTTACTCAAAGGGAGGGTTCAAGACTACCAGCAGACTCCTACATTCCAGACTAAATGGCAATGCCACTATAAATGATGGTGCCAACCTTTTCATTTATTCCAGTGTTGGCATTCCTACTGCACTGGGGAAGAGCAAGGAGCCAACCAGAGGCAGGAGGGAGACAGTTTTATCTGCTCAGTGACAAAATCCTCCTGCCCTGGAGAGCTCCATCACTTCACACACTGGATCAGGCAGAAACCTCAAAGGAGAGGAACATGGCTCTGTCTCCTCTTTAGGGATCCAGGACAGTTAATCCTGGCCAGCAAGAGAGGACATGCCTGTGAGAGGAATAGGAGGGGGAAAAAAAGGAGAAAAATTATAAGTTGGTTATTTTAGGTCACCCAATAAAACCAAGGCATGTGTGCAATTCTGCAAGGTTCACGTTTAGAACTAAATTCATGAGGTTCAGAAGGGCAGCTTACAAACACCACAGTATGCCTCAGATCATTCTTAATGCTTTTTGGCCTGAACCCATCTCATTAAAAGCCAGCAATTTTTTTTTTTTTACCAAGCCCACCCCTCCCACATACCTCCCTGCCACAGGGCAGCAATACCACAGACATTTCTCTCCAAATTAAATCCACTTCTTCTTGAATGAAGAGGGTCAGGAGGATGAGGGCACTACGCTTTAAAAAAGGGCATTAAAAAATAATTATGCTAAACCATGTATCAGCACAAATTAAAGAGAGACAGTAAAATGCCTGCTTTCAGCTTGCTTAAACATTCAATTAAAAAAGCTATCTAGGCAAAATTTCATTAAAATAAATCAACAGAGGAAATGCCTGTTAAACCAATGTGAAACCACATTCTTTTGGATGTTCTTTCACTGAGAGGGAAGTCTTCACTGCCATTCTGAACCCAATCATGTTCTCAAAGGATGTGCCTTCCTTCACAGCAGCAATGGTGTGAAGAGCAAGCGGTGCTAGTTTCACATGCAATGTCAAGTGCAGTAAAGCTTCTGCTGGCTTCCTTCATAGAAAACCACATCCTCCTCCTCCTCTCTCAGGCCCAGCAAGCCAAGTTACCCACAGATAACCCTTCCCAGCAGTTCATAGCTTCCTTTGGGAGACATCAGGACGGGTTTAGAACTGGAACAGTTAGTGTAGATGGATGTAAAGTACAGCCTTTGCACCCTTCAGTGCCTTGAAGGAAAAGCAAAGGTTCAACCTCCAGAACAGATCTACCAACAAACATTGAGATCATCAAAAAAAAAAAAAAAAAGTTTACGGCACAGACATCTTTTATGAAAAATCCTTTCCTTAGGATTTTTTCTCCTGAGAAGCTGAGAGACCTCAGGAACAAAATGTAAACATTGATTATCTGCTGCTGTGGAATGCAACAGGTGCATCTGTGATTGGTCTCATGTGGTTGTTTCTAATTAATGGCCAATCACAGTCAGCGGGCTCAGACAGAGAGTCCGAGCCACAAACTTTTGTTATCATTCCTTCTTATTCTATTCTTAGCTAGACTTCTGAGGAAATCCTTTCTTCTATTCTTTTAACATAGTTTTAATGTAATATATATCATAAAATAATAAATCAACCTTCTGAAACATGGAGTCAGATCCTCATCTCTTCCCTCAACCTGAGACCCCTGTGAACACTGTCACATGTTTAAGGTTTAGGACATTAAAAAAATGCGAAATACAAACAGTGCAAAACAAAAGAAAGGTAAGAAAGGATTATACCGCTTGCTTTTGCAGTAGAAAAAGTAACAACCTGAATGAAGTAAGGCTTATAGTGGGTTGCACACTGCAATCCTGTTATCTCAAAGATGAACAGTGTCTACCTGGTTTCTACTGTGAAGTGTAACTGAGGTGATGCTGTGAGTGCCCCTGGACTCATCACCACCACTTGGGTCAGCTCTTGCTCTCCAGCATGATATTACTCCTGAAAAGCCAACACACCACTCCAGCAGTGCACTGGAAAACACCAGAAAAAAACTATAGTACACAGACAAAAATGAAACTTCTCCTTATTGGATTATTGGCAAAAGCTTCAAAGTTAAAAAAACCAGAAGCACCATCAAGAGGGTTTTGTTATAGGCAGAGCTGCACCCAGGACAGCTTGCCAGCAGCAGTACACATCTAACACCATAAACATACATTTTTAATGGACTTGTCTTCGTTCTTAGACTCCATGCTCCAAAAACCTCTACCATAAGTTATGGTCCTCAAGTCACAGCTGCAGCTGCAGCAGACAAGCTGAAGCAATGCCATTTTTACCCTGTTTTTAAAGGTGAGGCTGAATGCCTTTTCTGAGGGATTAGCAAACAAGCATGTCTGCAGCAGGTAAGAGCCAAGGGTCAGCCCACCTTGGGACACATCCCTGGCAGCAGAGAGCCCCTGATGGCCAGGGCAGAGCAGAGCACCAGGGCAAGCACACTGTGACCCTGCTGCTGCCCAGCATGCAGGGATCTGCAGCCAAGGCATTTCCCTTTCCTTAGAGCTGCTGCCTCTAAGCTCAGTTTAAGGCACCACTGCTGTTAGGCAGTGAATGCAAACTCAGTCCTTGCAGAGCAGGCAGAGGGCTCACTGAGTGCTTTCTAATGAATATTTGGGCAGGAAAGCTTAAAAGGAATCAGCAGTGCTTGGCAGCAATGGGTCTTGTACCAACACAGAAGACGCTGGGGAAAAATGCAGCTGGAATGTAGAGCTTCCACTGACAGAAACAACTCAACTTGAGACAAAAAACCAAACTGAGTTTTAAAGTACATACTATTTCAGATTAAGCCATCTCAATTCCTAAAAGATTATATAAACAACATCCTTGCTACAGTGCTAGCTAAATATGCTATACATCTGTTTGCAAGTAGTTGTCCTCTCCACAAGTAAGAGCAATACCAGAGGCAAATTCAATGTGAAAACCATTTACAAGTTCCAGAAGAGTAAGTTGTGAGCAGAGACTGCAAAAAGGCATGACCCTGTCCCCTTGCCACGGGGTGGCCAAGATAAAAACCTCAAAACACAAAAGGCCCCTCAATACCATGATCCCAGTGATGATATTTCACTGAAAACGGAGATCAGTAACAATCTGCAATCTGGCCCAAAGTCCCATTGCTACTTATATATTTAGGCAAATGTATTTTGCAAACAAAGCAAGTTAAAAAAAACAAACAAACTCAAATAGAGAGGAGACTCCTGTGCTCCCTACAAAGAGAGGGGCTCCAACCCTCTGTACTATGAGAATCACATGAAGCTGTCTGAGGAAGCAGAGGCACCACCTCTGCTGTGACCACCAGAAGGAAATATCATTGCTCAGGGGGTGATTTGGGTCACAGCCTCCTCACTGACCTCAGGAAATTGAAACCTTTCTTTCCCTTTTGCTTCAGGCCTCTTATAATTCAAACCTGACTAGCTACATAGTTAATAACCCAAGGGCCATCAGCATCAGAGGGATGCAAGAGGAGAAAATTCAGCTCAGACACGCTGGAAAGGAGATCAAGACTTCAGAAAGGTATTTGGAGCAAGGAGCCCACAGAAAAGAAGACACTGTGCTGCATAACCTTGGGTCAATCCATCACAGCTGGGAGATGAGCCCTTGCACTAGGCATTACAAAGGTGTCAAACCTGGACCTGCCCATCCCTGCTCAGAAGGGAGAATAACATCCACACTGAAACCTGCTGGAGGGCTACCTACCTACCAAATAAAGTGATTATGGTTGTGTTATTTAGCAGTAAATCAGCTGTTAGCAAAACTTGGGTCCATAAGCAGTGCAGCCCATATCACTACCAGGACCATGAGAGCTGACCTAGCAAGAGAAGACTAAAAACTGCTAACACCAAGGCATGATATGAATTATGTCAAGGGGAAAGACAGGCTGCTTTTGAACCAGCACTGTAAATCACACATTTCCTCCATCGTGTTCCCCTGAAAAGACCAAATCTGCATTTGAAGCACCGACAACTTTGAATCTCCAGGGGGGAAAAAAAGCGTTCTTTGTGCAGAGTCAAGCTTGGGGAATCTTGCAGCAGTAATTACAGACACTGCCTCCCCAAGCCATCTGCTGTGGCATTTATAACTCCTGGAAGGGCAGCAGGCAGAGCTGGTGGAGAAGAAGAGGAGACACAAGGATGTCAGCAGCCACAGCTGGGCTGCCCAGGAAAGCTGTGACACTGGGCTGACCCAACAGGCACTGATGTCCTGGTGTGAAAAACGCCACTCACATGTTTTTAAAATTTTAAAAGTTTAATGATTATAAAATGGTTATAAAAATAGCAATCTAATTGAGTAATAATAATTTGGACAATTTGGATTAGGACAATATGAGACAACAGAAACAAAGAGTTATGGGCAGTCCAGGTACCCCTTTCTGAGCAAAATAAGTCCAAAAAAGGACACATGTTAACAGAGGATTAACCCTTAAAAACAATAGCCTGTTTTCATACACTTCAAACATGATGCATAAATTCCATTCAAACACAGGATTCTGTCTGGTCAGTGTCAGCTTCTTCCTCTTGATCCTGATGGTGTCTTCATGGCTGAGCGAGGTGGGAAGAAGTTTGTTTCTTCTGATAATGGGGCAAAAAATTATCTTTCTCTGAAAGATTTAGATGTCCTGTGACTGCTGTCACAGGACACAGCCCTTTCATTAAAAAAAGTATCCTACATAGCATAGTTTCTACTTTAACCTTATAACAAAAGGTTAAAACTATTTTAACTATAATAAACTATGTAAACTATAAAAAAAAAACTATATTTAACACACTACTTAAGAAAATTAATACAGCATAACTTTCTAACATAACACATAAAAAATTCATTTCAATATTTGCAAAAAGCCATTGATAAAATACTAATTTTTCACACTGGTTATCCAGACCTCCTCCAGCTGGCAGACACAGCTGGTGTTCATGCAGCAGAGGGAACAGTGGGATCTGCACCTTTTTCAGATCAAAGGAAATCAGGAGACCACCCTCAAGTCACACTAAGCAAGTCCAGGCTGGCAATGCCACAGTGGGAAGTTCTGGCCAGAATCTCATCCCACCAATGAGGGAACTTGTGCTCTGGAGCCAGTCTGAGCAACCCAACTCTCACATCCAGACGGACATTCCAGATCACAGCACAGCCAACAGCTGCACACACCTCTCTCCTCCAAGAACTGATGCCAGTGACGCGGTCAGAATAATTCAGAACGAGCTCAATCCATCCTTTATCAGGACATGGATGCTCCACCCTGACCTACACACCTTCATGCTGATGAGCACAGCATCTGTAGAGTGTTTCCGTCAGCACAGATCAGGCAGAAGAAGAGGCAGCAGGATGGGCTCACCCACCCTTTGCTCCCACAACCAGGAGTTCCAGCAGCAGGGCAAGCCCCGGGCACGCTGCAAATTCCACTTTCTCAGTACAGCTGGAGACAATGCCCATTAATTGTTTTGCCATCCATACAGAATTACTACAATACTCACTTCATAGGGTTGTCACAAGGATTATTTAACATCTCTGAAGAGCTTTGAAGAAGAAATAGTGGCTATTGTTCTCAGTAGCATAGAACTGGGAACTATCTCACATGAATTTTGCATGACTCTGCATGTGTGACAGTTGCAGCACCAACAGATTATTTTTCTTCACCAAAAAAATAAGCACCTCACAGTAGCTCATTTACTCTGGGCAACATTTTAGTCGGAAATGTATTTTGTTTTGCTTGTTAATATATCCTAAATAGAGATCAACTTTGACTATTTAATTAATAGATTCAGGTGCTGTTTCTAGTCTCTGTTAATTAAGGGAAACACCGTGTTTTTTACAAAGAACTCAGTTTAGGCTGTCAGGGCTTCTAGTGAGCACACTATAATTACCTAAGCAATGCTAACACACAAGAACAACAAGAGGAGAAGAAAAGGAACTAAAAATGTCACTGAAATCTCATTTCATTTACAGCAAATGAGAAAGTCTGCATGGAGAGGAGCTGCTACACACAGAGTCCAATGCTTACCCCTGACCATTAAGTAGCTCTTAGCATTGATACAGAACATTGTAGCAGTTTAAATAGGTTTTTGTTTTTTCCCCGGAATACACAGGAGCTGTTGGATTCTAAACATTCTGCCACACACTTGGATCCACCTCATTGGTATGGAAAACTTTCATTATTTCAGTCCAAATGTATAAGCAATCTATATGCCTTTTCTTTCTCATAAAATACAGGGAAATCAACATCTACTTCAGGGATAACCTTTTTTTTTTTTTCCCAGAGCAGTCTGAAACTCCAGCAGTTATCCCACAATTAAGCAACAAGGTTGCAACCCAGGGCACAGCCCGTTTTGGCAGGGAAAACCACAGATTTCCACTACACCAAGCTTCAAATGATTTTTCAACTCTTTGGGACACAAACCACATCTTTTTGTTTGGAAAGCAAACACCACATTATTGATACTACTGCAAGAGAAATGACAGTATAAAGGTTAGTCAGCACACCAGCCTTCATTCCCCATCCAAGAGGGAACAGAAAGCTTGTTCTCTTTATTTCACGCTGGCTCTCTACAGAGGAACTGACACCCATGGGCGCACAGAAAATGCAGCATTGCAGTAGAAAGCCTCACACAGCCTAGGTCCCAAGTTCCCCAATTCCCAGGGGAGGAACAAGCCCAAAATTACATGCTTGCTGTCCCTAAAGTAGAATAGCCACAAAGATTGGGGGGAAAGAAAAAAAATAATAAAAAATGAGACCAAAAAAAGCAACAGGAGCAACCGTTTTACCACAAGCGAGGAGATGTACTACCAATTCCTGCTTTCTGCAGGATTGTCTCATAAAGATCAACAACTCTGGAAAGTTCAACGTGCACGACAACACTGACCCCTCACATAACAAGCACAAAACAGAAAGGTCACTCTGATTGTCTCCTCTGCCCATCAGTATCCTCAGGTACCCTGAGCTGTGAATTATTTCAATATTCTCCAGGGAAAAGGCCAAGAAAGCTTCTTCATAATTGCCACTCAGCACTTCCTTGGTCAATGCACTGAACTCCTAAAACTATTTGGATTTTACTTGAGTTCACCTACCAAGAAGAGCCCATAGGCTCTCAGTTTGTTCTTGTAACACTGAATACTCACTTGGACAAGAACAAAACCCAACTCTCCTGCTTCCCAAGACAAATGTCCCATCCAGCACAGTTATGCTGGTCAGCCAGCTGCAAATATAATGCACAGCAGAAGGCAGAGCTGCTGCTAAGGACTGGGTCCAAAGGCAGCACTTGTAGATTGGTCTTTACAAAAAATAAATATTTCTTTCATCTTTGCTATGACTTGTGTGTCACACGTCTAAGTGCTCATCTTCTCATCCCTGTCATGTCTTGCATACTCCTATATGTGTCCAGACTCACAGGCACAAGGAAATGTTACAGATAAATCATAAATATAAACTGACTTTGGAGGCATTAAAAAAAATACATAAGCAAGGGTTAACTTCCTTTTTAACCATATGAAATTTGGACCTCTGCAATTAATAAACCAAGGTTGGTACACCAGCAAATTAAACACTTCCTAGATTATTTTGATTTTTCCCACAGGTGCCTGTCCTAGTGATAATCAGTCCCTAACTTAGGTGCTGACTCACGCCTGGAGTCCTATCAGGATCCTGCATCAGATGGCAAACTGATTTTCATGCAACACATTTAAGAGTATCTTCATCAAGCATGCAGCACAGGCCTGGGGATTAGTGCTCCTTTTTCTTATTTTATCTTGGTTAATATCACGGGTAGAGAAGAAATTTGGATAACACCTTGAAATATCTCTCTATTCCCTTCCTTTTCATTTTGGTAATAAAAAAATCAATTATCAATTAATTGTTAAGAGCTACCCACAAACAAAAGCTCCCTGGCCCTAATGTGAAATGCAAGTGTAGACAGAGAGTATTTATTACTGATGTCTGCACCAGAAGGTAAACAAGTCTGAGAAACAATCAAGTCCTAGGTTCTCTTTGGGTTTTGTCATTTATTTTGTTCTTTACCTCCCAGCACTCTGGGTACCAATTGCCAAGACACCTGGTCTTTGTTCAGGAATCAATTATAACCAAGCTACACATGCACTAACCAACCATGAACACTAAAACACCCAGTGAAAGAAAAGGACATTTTTAACCACTGCAGATGATAATTAAGTTTCTTCATCAGCACCCTGGCCATTCTTACTAAGAATTATGTTCTCATAAGCCAAAGCAGCAAGACTGAACACAACCTTTTTTTTTTTAATTTGCAGTGTAGAAGCAGCATCCCAAAATTTATGGCTATCATAAATTTAGAACGGGTGAACTCATTACAGTTAATAGCAATACTTTATTCACACTGGTTCCCCACAAAATGTAAGCATCAAATCCAATTATTCTGCAACAGTTTTGTGAGTAAACAAAACACCATTTAGGATTTGAAAACAATGCATCTTTCTGCTAACAGAGAAAGGAAAAAAAAAAATGAAGCCAGCACAAGACTATGCAATAATTTCAGTTTGTAAGAAGATTAACACAAAGCAGAAAGCTCTAGCTCTGGCTGGGAAAAGAACATACACTTTGTGCTAGCAGAGCTCCCTGTAATTGTAAGTGGAATTTTGTCCGGTTTGTTAATGCACCTCTTCAGAGATAAAAGAAACCACAAGGGGAAGAGGAAATATCATTCTTTCTTTTCTGTCTAACATTACCTCAACCAAAGCCCATTCTGATTTCAGCCCTTGTCAGGCACAACTTGAGCACTCTCAGCAGAGCTATCTGCAATACATTGTTACACCGCACTACAAAGTTTTGATAAGTGGTCCTGCCATTTTTATCATGCTCAGTGGGGACAATCTGGTCAGGTGTTTTTCCTGTGCTTGTTGAATTCCAGCTATATTTGGAGACCAACTGTTCTCTGTCCTGCTTTCTCCAATTAACTGTGTGTATAAGGGTGGAGAGGTGAAGGTGGGAATCAGGCAAGGAAGAGATAATGAGACTTAAGAGTACATAAAGCTGCTCTTAGAAAAGGCTGAAAACCATACTGAAAGTAGTGAGCATAATCTTAGTCATGAAGGCTCAGTAACAATAGATGTGAAAGGGAAAGAAGACTGGGGTACACAGAAGGGAACCAAAAGCCAAGGCTCCTGTGAAAGTTGCAGGAAATAGTAGAACATTTACGTTTAAAATCCAAGGGTCAGAACCGCTTGCAGCACAAGGAGTCCTGTAACAGCCCAGTGCTCAACTACAACTCCATTTAACTTCTCCATCTCCTACACCGCTGCAGTCTTGCAAGAAAATTAATGGAAACCATACAAGTTCTACTGCTTGTAGAATCAAACTTGGAAAAAAACCCCACATACATCTGAGATTATGCTGAACTTCACCTAAATGACCTGTGGTTCCAGCAGAGTCTCAAGTGAAGAGCGTCATCACAAGAGAAGCAGTGCCAAGTCAAGAGGAGAGCTTCACCACTCTGCTCCCAAACACGCTTGGCACATCAGCAATTCCCTGACAGCAAACATGCCATCCTGGACTCCAGCCTATTTCCCTCTGAGCAGGACAGGGGGGGAAAGGCCATCAAGTTTATTTTGGCCTTGAAATAAACGAGTAAGATAACACGATGAGCTAATGAGATTATATTATGCTGCTTTGAATAAGCAGCAAGATTCTTGGAAACTCTGACACTTTCCTTTCTCATACCACAGAGACTCTCTGCCCAATCAATGAGGAAATATGAAGACTAAAAGAGGAAAAAATATTGGAGGGGAAGAACATACAAGTGTGGCGTTAAACAGGTAACCATCTCAACACAATACAATGTTGAAACTCTTAGTACACAGTGTATAAAAGCTCTAAGTATACAGTGTAAAAAAGCTCTAAAGGGATAAGCAGCGTGCTTATTTAGTTAGATGCCTACACGTTAGGCTAACACCTTAATTTATCCATCAGCATCCTCTGAACAGAATCCAGGCACAACAGCATCCCATTTGGTTGCCTCTCTCAGATCAATAGGGTTTGCTCTTCTCCATTTTGCACCGGCAAGCCGTGCACCCAGGCACAGCCCGGCTCTTCCGAAACGGGCTTTCCTTCTTTCTTTCTTTTTGTTTTCAACCGCTCCCCCACTTTTTGCTCCATCCATCCATCCATCCATCCATCCATCCATCCATCCATCCATCCATCCATCCATCCATCCATCGCACTCGGCGGGGATCCCAGCCGCCCTGCTCCCGGCCAGCCTGCGCCTCCCGGGACGGCGTCCATCTCCCCCGGGATGGGCAGGATGCCTTCCAGCCGGGACCATTGTGCCCTTCCCCGCACCGCCCCGGGTGCCGCCCGCCGGCGCACAAAGCGCAGCCCTCGCCGGCGGCACCGGCACCGCCGGACCGAGCCGGGCCGGGCCCGCTCGGCTCCTCCCGAGCCGCCGCAGCGGGGGCGGCGCGCCGGGGCCTTTCCGAAGGGGCTCCCGGCCGAGCCCCGGCGTGCGGCAGCGCCGGGCGGGGATGCTTCCCCAGGCTCCGCGCCCGCCTCGCTCCCCCCGCATCCCGCTACCCGCGCCTCGCCGGCGGAGCGGCACCAACCTGCAGTCCCCGCCGCCGCCGCCTCCTCCTCCTCCTCCTCTTCGGGAAGAGCCGGAGCTGCCTCTGCCCGCTTCAGCCTCCAACCCCCGGCGGCGGCGGGCTGGCTGGGCGCCGCTGCCCTCGGGAGGCGGGGAAGGGGCGAGCGGGGCGGGCGGCTGCGGGAGCGTCGCTCATTGAGTGCGGCAGCCCCGGCTGTCGCTGCTGCCGCCGCCGCTCCCCGCAGCCGCTACTTCCTGTGCGGCGATGGTTCAGTTCCTCCCGGGCCGCTGGGGGCAGGAGAGCCGGGGGGCGGAGGAGGAGGAGGAGAGGGGGAAGGTCGGGTCAGATAGCGGGGGCAGCAGCAGCCGCCGCGGCCGCCGCTCCTCCCGCCCGGCGCGGCTCCGCCCCGCAGCGCCCGGCCGGGGCTCCGCGCTGCCCGCAACGCGGCGGGACGCGATGCGATGCGGAGGAGCCGCCCCCCGAGCCCGCACCGCGCCCATCGCCCATCGCCCCGCGCTCCGCTGCGCCGGGGGGAGAGCACCCAGCCCCGGGGAGATCACCCAGCCGGGGCAGAGCACCCAGCTCTGGCGAGAGCACCCAGCCCCGGGGACGGGAGAGCAGCGGCTCCCCCGAGCCCCACCGCCCGCCCGTGCCGCTCACCGGAGACATGGCTCTGGTCCCGCCGTGTGCGCCCGCCCGGCCGGCCGGCAGCGCATCCCGCGGCACGCACGGAGGGAGGGATGCGGGCACGGAGGAGGGAGGGAGGTGCCCGAGGGCCCGGCCCCGCCGCAGCCGCCCCGCGGGGATGGGAGGGAGCGGGCGGAACCCGGCTGCGGTGCGCGAAGCTCCGGAGCGCGGGGGATTGGTGGGGGGAAAGGCGGGGATGGAGCAATGGGGGATCGTGATGGAAAGTCTCGGTGAGGCAGGGAACGGGCACGGAGCGGTGTCAATAAATGGCACAGTCCCGGGGCGGATGGATGGAGGGATGCGGGCTCGGTTGCGGATGCTCCACGCGGTGTAAATCCGTGCCCTGCGTGGTGGAAGCGCCCCATGGAAGGAGCGGGATCTCACCTGGGCTGTTTGATTGGCGCAAATGTGACACCAATAGACTGACGGTGTCTTTTTGTTCTTACACATAAACATAAAGGAGCAGGTCGGAACACATCAAAGGCTGTACAGGTTCGTTCCGTTTTGCAGAGTAAGTGTTAAAAGATGATGGTTTTGTTTGGACTCATGCTCGTTCTCAGGGTGTGACGGGATTACGTGTAGGATCTGTCCTGGCCAGAGAATTTCAGCATGGAGAGGATTTTATGGGCAATAATGAGTTGAGATAGGGAGGTCTTCCTCTGCTTTCTTGGATGCAGCATGGCAAGTGTCAAAGCTTGGAAGCCAAAACCTTTCCTTAAAAAAAAAGAAAGTAAGAAAAGAACAAAAGCGAAGAAAAGAAAAAAGAAAGTTTAATCTGAACAACATTTTAAAATACCAGTTCCTAGTGCTACACTTCAAACACCTTACTGATTCCACTAAATAATTGGGTACAATCTCCAAGATGGTGAGTGCTTGCAGCTCTTAAAGCTTTTTCTTCAACATCACACGTATTCATTACCTCTGAAAGATACTTTCAGAATACAAATTTTGAGGAGATTAACAGTAGGCAGTAACATGGAAAGAGAGAATCACAGTGTTCTCTGAATCTTCACAATAAAGCAAATGTTACCCTCAGCAGCTATGGCAGACCTATATTTAAAAAAAGTGAGTCTAACTGTGGTTTAGGTTCCAAATGTTCTCCCTTTTTTGCCTGTGATATATGACATTCAGAACATCATAACTCGACCTACTTTAGAAAAGTACACACAAGGAATATCTAAATATTTATGTTCTGTGTTTACCTGAAGTGCCATTAAATCCCTTTATTGCTGTGCCCTTACTGCCATCCCAGAACTCTCCGCCGGTTCCCAGCTGCAGTAGGAGGCAGAGATTCCTGCCCTGGGGTCAGGTGGGTGTTGCTTTTCCTTCCCTCTGTGTCCTGCAGCGCAGCCTCCTCCTGGCAGCTCTGCTCGTTCTCATGTAACGCTGCTCAGCCCACGCTGCCCTGGCCAACCACAGCCCCTTTGGCTGATCTCCTGCGCTGATGTGGCTTTGCAGGAGGCTGCCATGAGTTCCAGCAGCCTCCCTGGCTTCCTGGAGAACATCACAGGTGTATTTCAGCCCTCCCATGGAATGGAGACAATCCCTCTCTGAAGTGCTGAGCCTCCTCTTTGTCTTCATTCTCCACACAGATTTTTTCAGCTCAATTTTTTCTGCAACTTTTGTGTTTGGAGAAGCATGCTCATAGAGTAGAGCTTCAATTTTTTTTTTTCCTCTGCGTGAATTTTAGTGTACCTCACAAATCCTTTTCCAGATAAGAAGTAGCCCATTCAGAGAAATGATCTCATAGAAGTAGATCGTGGCAGTTTGAGTGCAGAAAGGGAGCATGATGTAATTCTTCAGTCAGAAAAATACTCAGATTGTAACACCAACACGATGACAATTAAGCTTGCCTGACCTGTTTCTGGTCTACCCAAATTTTAACTACAGCAAGGTAAGTAAAAGTTCCCAATATTAATACATACTGGCAGTCCTACTTTGCAGTGCTTATTTTGTCCAGTGAGAGTGTTGTGCATTCACAGGATATTTTAGCATAAAACAGAAAAAAAAAAAAAAAAAGGTGTGGGGGGGCCTGAATATATGTTGTATTGTAAGATCTGTGTGTGTCTGAGTTGCTCCAAACGAGCTGCAGCTGCAGGGTCCTTAGTTGGGCAGCAGCTGTAGCTCGTGAAGGTAACTGAGATAAATAGGGGTGGGTCAAGAGCCCAAGAGGAGCCCCTGAGAAGATAGAAAGGACTGTGCTGCAGAGAAAGGAGAAGAGCCCCAGCAGAGAGCGAAGATTACAACACTGCAGCAAAGGTTACAACAACTGGTGCCCCGTGTGATGAAGAACACACAACCAAACATCAAAAGAAGGTATGGAATCCCCCGGACAGCCAAGAGCTGTGGCAGCCTGAGAGCTGGGACTTTGGAATATCAGCCAGAGAGCTGGGACTATAGAAGATAGGACAGCTGAGAGCTGTGGCAGCCTGAGAGCTGGGACTGTAGAACATAATATGGCCTTTGAATTAAGGAGCTGTAGCAGCAGAAAGCTGCAAGAATATGGCCTTTAAGGAAAAGAGCCTTGGAACATCTAAAGACAGCCGAGAGCTGTGGCAGCCTGAGAGCTGGGACTGTATGCATATTATTATTGTATAATTGTTAAAAGAAAAGGGGGGAAATGTGGGGGCCTGAATATATGTTGTATTGTAAGATCTGTGTGTGTCTGAGTTGCTCCAAACGAGCTGCAGCTGTAGCTCGTGAAGGTAACTGAGATAAATAGGGGTGGGTCAAGAGCCCAGGAGGAGCCCCTGAGAAGAGAGAACAACACTGCAGCGAAGATTACAACAAAAAGGAAGTACTTTTAAAGTTTAGAAATAAAAATGGTGAACACAGAAACAGCTTTAACAGCTTTTTAAAAATCCCCAAAGGTAGCACTTACAAAGTTTGCCAAGAAATGAGTTGCCCATATTCCTGCTCCGCTGTGTTCTGACATCTCCTGGCAAATGACATCTTCTCTTTCTCAGCACTTAAGAGAGCTCTCTGAAGTTCTGGCCATTACCTCTGGGGTGAAACTGAGAGCAGCTGTCCTGATATTCATCCATTATCATCTCCAGGATTAAAATAAACTTTTCCACAGAGGAGTTTGCTGTGTGCATGAAGCAAGATTTCAAATAAAGCACTACCAACCTTTTCAATTGAGCAAAATCCCCTTAAGTAGATTTTAACTGCTTTGATGTGTTAAGAGCATGAGTGAAGCAGCTATTTCAGAGAACCCCAACAAGTCTGGAGGGTATTCTGGAAATAAATAAAGTCTCCTGCACTGATTTTCACCTGACAGTTTTTCTGAGAGGGTGAATATCATCAGAAGTAGATTTTCTCTCCACCTCTTAGCACCCATTTCACCTGCTAGAGCCCCTCCCTCCCCAGATCTCATTCTGGCTTCTCAAACTACTGGATAGAAATCACTGGAGAAGGTTTACATATTACTTTTCAGTCCTGAGCTGTGTCCAAGGCATGTTCAACAGCCTGGTGCAAAGGCAGCTCCTCATTTCCAGTCAAGTGCAGAGAAGCCCCAGTTCCCGTCTGGAGTGAGCAGAATCCAAGCAACCACTTGAATATTGGTACAGCAGGTCCTGCAGGAGCTGCTGAGGATTTAGGGAGACTTAAAGCTGACACTGGACTGGGGCTCATCTATTCTTAAAAATTCAGGGGTGCCCCCCAAGCACAGATGCACAGCTTTGGCCACATGTGTGAAGCACAACAGCAACAACACTCATTTTCCAGTGTTGACACATCCTGTCCTAAATTTAAGCTCTAATTAATTGGAGGTCTCAAGAAAAAGCACATGCTGACACAATGCCTTAATGTGCACGTGATACAAAAGATGGAGAAAGCCAGAATTCATCTCCTAAAGTGGTTAATGCTTTAAATCCAACCTAGCTGAATAGCTTGCCAAATGTTCAGCATTGCTTTCTACTCATTGCTGCAAAATCTCATGTTTTGCTGTGTTCCTGGCAGGCTTGTGCTGTTGTTAATCACAAATGAACAGAAACCTGTAGATGAGCACAGCTCTCTACCAGTTACTTGAAAACTCACTGCTTTTAGAGCTGAAATTCTTAATGCATAAAACTTTCTTTTTTCCCCTTTGGAAAAGTGTAGTCAGGTTTCATTCGGCCATTTTTGAGTTACACAAGCATTAAAAAAAAAGTCCTAACACTATTTACAAAGGCTTCCAGTATGGTAGAAGAAATGACTAGAAATAAAGAAGCTGCAAGCTAAAAATACAGATATAGAGGGCATTTCAGAAGGGACTGCTGATTTGGAGTGCCTGTGCACACTTCAAGGGCCCAGCTTTTCAAAAGCTGTTGAGTTTGTATAAACAGCTCCCTTCCAGATGTCTCTGTTATATATATGCTTGGTTTTTTTCTCTCCCTCTGTCCTCTCAAATTTAGTGTTAGCTCAATTGGGAATGAACTCAGAAAGTCTGATAGAGTTGCTTATGAGACTGGAACACAGGAATTCCTGTTTTAGGAATGCCAGATGATTTTAGCCAGAGGTGACATCTCTAGATTTTCATCTCCATGTGCAGAGTTTAGAAAACTTCAGGCAACTAAGCAGAATTTAAGCAGGAAACTGAGGCCCCTCTGTGAGGTGGGAGGTGTGGAAGGCAGCTTAAATTCCTTTTGTGCACTTTGAAGCCTAAGTGCTTAGCTGCTGTTGTGGTTGGAAATGGACTTGAAATCATATTAAATCCTAGTGTAGTTTAATTTGGATTTTCCCGATGCCCTGTACATTTCTTTGAATGAAATCTTAATGAAAATATATATTGCCAGCAACAGATAAGTATGTGCATGTGCTTTACTTGTCTGCATCTTTTAAAAGGATGATGAAGTTTAAAAAGGTAAATAAAAAGTACTATAATGTTTAACTGCTTCATGCAGATGTAAAGAAACTCAGTATTGTCTCTTTTCCACTGGAAAATTAATTCTACTTCTTTACAAAAGAGTCTTCCAATACAAAAATCACATGATGCTGGGAAATAGGTCATGCTGCTCAGGGAAGAACAAAACCTTGCACAATACAAACACACAATACACATTTTGCTGTAACTACAATCCCTACACTTTCTCTCAAAATTTCATTTGTTGTCTTTCGATGCCCTTAGGTGAATTTTAGTTCTGTTCTTCTCACACAGCACTTGGAGCTGAACCAAGCATCCTTGATTTATACTGAAATTGCATAGTTTGTCCTGTAGTCTAGGGGCTGTGTTTTGTACATCTTTTTAAGGAAAAAAAAGTACTTATTAATGTTAGTAGGAGCTTTTCTGTACAAAGGAAGCAGAATCACAATCGTATACATAATTGAATCTGAGGAAATACTGGAAAAACATTATTTTGGTTTAACCCCTCTCAGCAGTATGTATTCACCCCCTCTCTCAGCAGTTTATTTTCAGCCTCAGGAGCCTGAGCAAGGCTCAGTGTCCCAGCCAGGCCTGTTTCCCACTGATAACACACCAGCCCAGGGAGTGAAAACAGCTGCACTTTGGGGGAAATGAATCCAGCACATGCTGGGTTCTGTGGCTGCAGAAGCCTGGGTCTGGAAGGGACCTGGAGATCACTCAGCCCAGTGCTCATTTATCTGATCCAGGAACTACATAACCACTTCAGATCAAATGAAGGAGTCTTGAAATGCACCCATGAAGGTTTTCATTTGCCAACAGAAAGCCTTGGGTTCAGCTTTGAGTGACTCTTTATGTGGTTTCCTTTAATGAACTGGTTTTCTTGCTTGCATGCATGTAGGTTTGATCCTGAGTTTTAGTGCTCTGTTCCATCATCCACCTTCTGACAGATCATGAGCTGTGCACAGTCCTTAGATCACAGAGTAAAAAAGAGTTCATCTACAGAAAACATCTATACAGAGAAGTAGGATGAGGTAATGAAAACCCCACTAAACACATGTGGAAACAGAGGAAAGTTCACTGGGGATTCTTAATTCTGAATTTCCTGGTGTTTACCCCAGACACAGGAAATTGATTTGACACTGTTTGAGTCTCTAAAGTCATTCTGGAAGCTTAGTCAATTGATTTCCCTTCTCACTGCCAGAATGGTGGACGTGGGCCAGAATGTGAGTGCAAATTATGTCCCTCAGCTTTGGGAATGCATCAGGAGGGGTTCTCTGCCAGCCACAGCACCTTGCTTTCTACAGGCACTCCCACCCTGCTGGGTTGTGCTGTGTTTGTGGTGCTGGTCAGCATTGCAGAGCCTCCAGATTTACAGCTGAGTGCTGACAAACCAGCTCACCTATTCCCTGCGCTGCTCCAATAAAATCCTCCTCACTCACAGCTAAGCTGTCTCCTCTCTTTTGGCCAGAGCTGCTGGCAGGCTGCCCTGCTATGTACAAACATGTAAACCACAAAAAGATAAAAGACTGCATGGTGCCACATCCCTAATATAGATGAAAACTTGATTGTTTACCTCTGTGAGGAAGAAGTTGCTTTTTTCCCCAATTTTTGGAAGCATTTGCAGTTCAGTAAGCTGCTGTTACATGGAAGGGGACGTGCTTTCCCATCCTGGTTTTGATTTACTTCAGAATGCTTTTCTGGAGTAATCGATCGCTTTGCCAGCCTAAAACTCAATAAACATGGTTTTAAAAGGGCAAAGATTTAGTAGTGCTGCAGTCTGCACCATAAATCTCTGCTGATTTATTAATGAATGAATGAGGCCAGAGATGATTGTCCAATATTATCTGCCATCATTGTTTACAATCCCTGATTTATGGGCCTGACTCCTTGTTTTCTCAGGTGTGGTTTGATGATGCTTCTGGAGTCAGACTGGCATTGTGACAAAACACCCAAGAGGAAAACCAGCCCCTATTTCTGCCATCAATTCATGTTGTAGGTACAGGTATAAGCCCCCAAGCTCAGGTGGGAACTAGTTATTACATTGCGAGTGTCCACAAATTTAGGTTGTAGCAACATTTCTCTTAGTCAGACTTATTTGTATGGCTTTCTCTATGTGTTAATCTCTATGCATGAGTAATTTTCCCCACACAATAAAATGAAAATTGAATGTCACGCTGTCTGTTTGGTCTGTACATCTGTTACTCGTGCTCTGTTTTGTAGAATGGTGTATTTTTCTACATATCTTATTGCAGATTTCAGTGTCATTGTCACATGTCTGAGCCTAAGAGGAGAAGAGAAAGGAGCCAGTGGACATCTCTCCCTTCAAGAGGAGCATGGCAGGTATTTGTAATTCACACAGCCTTAAAAATCCCACAGCTGATGTGTTGCTGCTTCAAAATCTACATTCCCAAAATGCAAGTTTGGAGAAATGCCAGTTCCACCATCATGTTACAGCCTGGACTTGCCAGAGCTGGGAATGGCAGATTTGGTGTCATCAGCAGTGCTTCAGCAATCTACAGTTGGGAAGAAATGTTTGGATGTATTTGTGTCACAAAAGAAAAGCAGCAATTACTGATAGGGAGCCTGGGGCACATCCAAGTGCATCATCACATGGAGCAGACAGTGTCCTCTCAAATGGAATAAAACAAAAACCAAACCAAAAACCCCACAGCAACCATATTTGAAAGAGCCAGTGCTTTTAAGAGTAACACACAGTGATTAAATGCCCAAGTAAAGGAATCTGCTGGAAGGGAAATGGACAATTGGTGCTTCCCAAGTTTCCTATGAAAGATTAGGGCTGTAAAAGCCTGCTGTGATTGTACTTTCTCCCATGTATACACTGAGAATGAAGAGGCTGTGATAGCAAACTAAGAGTGAGACTGTAAGTCTGGAGTCTGGATTAGAATATGCCCCTTAATGCAAACATTTTCTGGTCAGAAATAGGATATCCATTCATCCAAGTGCAAGAACTGTGACTGACTTCATAATGAGACTTATGCCTCTGTGAAATCATATATATATAAGTCAGTATTTAGAGGATTCATGGGAGAAACGCCATTGCAAATGAGAGAATGAATTTGAGGAACTACCAAACATCCTTGTTAAGACAGAAAAAAAAATTACTTTTAGTTAACTTGTTTGGAAAATGTTTTCTATGGATGAATCTGTTGGTAAAAACATAGCTGACATTTCAGAGCTCAAAGCAAGCAAACACAAAGCAACAGAGAGGCAATAGATTTTGAGCAGAGCAGCATCATGGCAAAGAGCTGACTTCTCTAGTAACACCCTGTGAATCACTGTGGGGGAAAGGACAGGCAGGAGAGAACAGCAGGCCAGCTGAAACCATCCCAGGAAATCTCTGTGCAGCACAAACTGAATCAAATCAAAAGCATGAGTGGATCTGTGCAGACCTTCCAGAAGTGCATTAGCACTCCAGAAGGGAAGTGGTGGATTTCACATGGCATTTGATGTCTGCCAGGAGATACCAACAGAGGCACTGCAAGAAGGAAAGGAAATTCCTCTCCTGCAAGACACATGGTCTGAGAACAGAGACCTTTGTTGAATAGCCTTATTTACAATCCAGGATTCATCAAATTATCTCATTATTGAGATAATCATTTTCATTACTGAGAATGGAGAAGATTCTGGTGATGTGGTGGTGTTCACAGGGGTCTTAGGTTGAGGGAAGAGATGAAAATGTGGACTCCATGTTTCAGAAGGCTGATTTATTATTTTATATGTTATATTAAAACTATACTAAAAGAATAGAAGAAAGGATTTAATCAGAAGGCTAACTAAGAAGAGAAAAAGAAAGAATGATAACAAAAGCTTCTGTCTCCTACAGAGAGTCTGAGCCAGCTGACTGTGATTGGCCATTAATCAGAAACAACCACATGAGACCAATCACAGATGCACCTGTTGCATTCCACAGCAGCAGATAATCATTGTTTACATTTTGTTCCTGAGGTCTCTCAGCTTCTCAGGAGAAAAAATCCTAAGGAAAATATTTTTCATAAAACATGTCTGTGACATAGTGAGAAGCTGCATGGCAAAGATCTCTGTCCCAAACATGGAACTTCACCAGAAACCACTGAGAGGAAACTGAGCTTCTGAAATCAGCACTGGAGACACACAGAAGCGCTGCTTCGCACATTCTCCAGGATTAGGGACCAAATCATGCCTCACTAAAGGCACAGAAGCCTTGGATTTATCAATGCTGTGCTGCACCGGAATATTGGGCAACTGCTGCTGCTTTCTTCTTGTTTTTCTGAAACACAGTCTTGGGCAAGGCTCCCTGACAACAATAATAACAACAACAATAATACAAGAACCCTGATGAGTGGCTTTTGGGATGAGAGACAGTTTGTAGGTGTTTCTGCAGTCAGCAGATCCTCAGGAGCCCTGCTGCTGACAGGCTCTTGCAGGTTTGGATATCAGGGCAGTTCCCAGTGGGAACTGTGGCATTCCCACACCTCAGTGGAGAGTGCAGTGCTCTGGGCGCTGCAAGACTCTTTCCTGAGCCAAATGTGGGTGCAGGGAGAGCCAGGAGACAGAGATTAACTCCAGACACCTCCTGCCCCACAGCAGTCACCCTGTGCCTGGAATGGGTGCTTGGAAGTGAGAATCTGGAGACAGCTGTGAGTGTGCACACGGTTTATTTTCAAATAAAGTTTGGAGGAGAAGAAAATCAACAATATTGCTGGAATTATACATCTTGTGTCATACTAGTGTCTTGCAGTGTACATTCATCAAGAAAGTAATATTCCATTTGTTTGTGGTGCATTTAAACAATGACTATTGGTACTTGTATTGCAACTTTATCTTCTAACTAATTGTGTGAAGCTCAAGTATTTTTGCACCAAATACATTTGTCAGTGATGGGAGGAGGTTGCCATAAATACATTAATTACTAACTGATAGACTGCTACAAAGAGAAGGTGGTTATATCTAAAACAAGCCTAAAAATATAGATGTCTCCAAAAAGCATCTCTAGAATTTGCTGCCTTCAGTGATGCCAAGAGCTGATATTTCCAAACTTGTCTCGCTTGGCTGCATGACCTTTAAGGAGTGAAAGAAGCAGTGTGCTCTGGTTTTGCTGCAGATGTATTGTCATCTCAACATAATTCCGTGGCATCACAACATGAAACAGGTAAAAAAAGTGAAAATACTAAAATCTGGACAATATTAAAATCTGGAAAATATTTAAATCAGCAGCTGTTCAGTTCTAGAATAAGTGTAGTTGAAAGATTTTCTTACCCAGTAGCTGAAAAAAGTATTGGAAAATTCTAAAAATATTAAGAAGTTCAACTACTTGAGCAATCAGAATATCTGAAAAATACTTTCTGAAGCTTTTAAGTTAGAGGAAGAGAGTGAGTAATCATTTGTTTGTCTAATAATTTAAATGCAGGCAGGTACCAGAGACGGTTCTAGGCAAATAAATCACAGATGTGAAATACTGACTTCCCACATATTTTTCAGTTTCATTCTTTATCAAAAGTGCTTGGCATGAATTCATATCAAAATTAATTTCTTTTTTTTACTGTCATTATATCACTCAGCACATTAGGAATGCAAAAATTAAGCATTTGGATAAATGTATGTTAGAGCAGGTAATTAATTTAGTAAGTACATACACAGACCTTGTTTACAAGAAAAATGTCTGACAGTGTAAAATTATATATGATTGCAAAGCAACCTGTTTTAATGGCTTTAATGCAATAATAACCAACTTCTCCAAATTAAAATAGCAAAAGGATGAAGGGCCAAAAAAACTAAAAAGCTTGAGTGTATAAATCAGGGAATATCCAGCCACTTAACTGATGATGGAAATGACTGTGGATTCAAAATTAGAATTCTTGGGTACAACAATTCCCAATCTATTAAAAACTTTGCCTATAAGAAAGGTTTTTTTTTTCCTCACACAGAACTTGAAAAGAGAATATTCCCCACAGCAGAGCTTTTAAAACTCTTGCTGTTGAAATGTAAAGATAGGATACAGACACACACACAGCCCTGAAAATATGCAGGTGCATTTTGCCTGACTCTCAGCTGCCCAGTTACTGTTCAAGAGAGAAAAAATATGTATTTAAGTGGCAGCAAAACACAAAGGAGAAGAAAATCCTTCTGGTTTGGAACCTGAAACAACAACAACAAATCCTTATGTCATAGATCAGCATGCATTTATTGCCTGAGTATGCAGACCAGCTTTCCAGTCACAGGACTAACTGAAAGTATGAGAAAGGAAGAGAGCAGAAATTAATATCTTGATTTTTCTTTTCTTCCAATCAACAAGATATTGCCTCCTTACAATATATCCCATCCACCACAGCTTACAGAACAAGTACTGATGATTAGAGTGTTTCATAAGACAGTCTGAACATGGGGTTTTGGGAAAAAACTATAAAAGTTGCCATTTCCAACTGGGAGACAGCTCATTAGAAGGCATGAAATCAGCTCAAATTATGCCAAGAGGGAGAAAGAAGAAGGCAAAAAGATCCCAAGGTAGGCTGTTATAAGTATGGCTTATTTGCCTTGCTTTAAATTTAAGACATATTTAACAAAAGAAATGTTTTCTGTTGCTCCTTGGAGACTTTAAAAATAAATCTACTCTGCTTTCTGTAATTTTTCCTTGGTTTTAATTGCTCAGGACTCCAGGTTTCTGCTGTGGTGGCAGTCTTTAAATCAGTGACTGATGCACACCAGCATCTCAATGTTTATTTACCTACCTCTGAACCTGGTTGGAGGAAGGTAAACAATCTTTCTAGGTTTTGGTGGGTGTTAATTATTTGATTGTAAAGCACAGTGAGGCATCTGTGCCTGAAGAAATGCCTCCTGTGCCTTTTGGGTGACTTCTGAGTAAATCCTCCCACGTCTCCCTGGTGGGGCAGCCTCACTGGTTAAGTGGAAAGGCAATCCTAAAATTCACTATGATGCTTCAGGTTTAGCTTTTATATTTTGCAGATTCTGTGCTGCTTTAGTGTGTGGGTCTGGACTTCATATTAGGGAATGGTGAGCTCTGTGCACAGAGCAGGGAGACAAAACAATTCCTGCTCCAGCTGGGCACCAAGGACAAATGATCCAAATCTCAGCCCAAGAGCACAAACACCATGGGCTGGAGAGAGAAAAACAAGAGGGATGGGACTGCCTGGGCTAAAGCTGCAACTGGACAATTAACTCCAATATGCAAATGGAGAAGAACTTATAAAAGTGAGAGATCCCATGACCAGTTGTGCATTTTGTGGCCATTTTGGGTTGTGCTGCCCAAGGTGGATCCATGGAGGCCTTTTAATAAATCCCTGCTTTATTCTTTACCTCTGTCCAGTCTCTGCTCTGGGTTAGCCTTCCCAAGGCATTAACTCAAGGATGTTCAGTGTGCTGAACCCACCCTGCCCTTCATCTCCAGCTGCTGGCAGCTGGATCGGCCACCCAGCAGTGCCCCACAGCCTTGGCCCTGTCTCCAGCCCATACAGACAGCCCTTGTTCATTGGGAAGGGGGGATACAGACACTCTAACCATGGATGTCTGCATGGAAGGAGTTTTTTTGCCTTCCTTTACCTTCCTTTAGCCGGTTTTTACTCCAACTTGCTCCTTGGCATTGACTGTGATTAGGAGGTGCAGCATGGTGGCTTGGGTTTGGGTTTTTAACAGGTTTTCTAAGGTTCAGCAGCAATGTTGGACTATCAAGTGCTGTACCTGTGTCAGGAGCTTCTGGCCATCACCATCAGATCACCCAGAAGAGAGGAATTTTCCTTAAGTTATGCTTCTAACTTTCCATTATGTTATGCTTTTTTTTCCCCTTATCTGTCACCAAGATAAGGGAAAAATCCTGCAATCTTGAATGAAAGGTTTTTTATCCTCACTGTCTCAAGATCATAAGTATTTATGATCATAACAGATAGACACACTTAACTATTGCCTTTGCAGCATTAAATTTTACAGCTGCTGTTGCAAAATCTGCTGTTCAAAGGAGTCTGAATTTATTAAGTGAAGGGTTTAAGGGCAGCTACTGTCCAGGAAAAAAAACCAAAACAAAACATCTAAAACCCAGCAATACAGCCAGAAAATGATTAAGACAGGTCTTAGAAAAGCTTAGTTCAGTGTAATTGCCTTGTCAGAGAGAGGAAGGGAATGTCATGTTCATGTTGCTTCCTCTTCCCCTAAATCATGAAATGGAATTAAGTGAAACTGATGCAATCAGGGCTCTGATTTGGCTGTGTTTGTGCAGCTGTGTCAGGCAGTGGCAGCTCCAATCTCTGCCTTGCCATGACACAGAACAGGCTGTGCAGGAGGCAGCTCCAGGAGCTCTCCAGAACAACTCACTCCACAGAAAATTTTCCCCCTTCTCCCTTTCTTTCTTCTCCATTTTGCCTACATTAAGCACTTTGCATGGTAGTGTTATATCCTATAATATGTCAGAAAATATGCAAAAATATTTACATTTTTACAATAAATATTTACATATTTACAATTTCATACAGCAAGTCTACACATTATATTGCAGTTTTGTTGCCATTTCCCTAAATTCCCCCACTAGTTAAAATCAAGGTAAAATCTCCATTAAATGGAAGGGCAGGGATCCTTTCTAAGCACCAATGCCCTCCCAAATTCAAGGTGCAGAGGAATGAAACACAAAGGGAGGAGGGCAGGGAGGTGGCCTTGGCAGCCAAGGGGACAAGGTGGTGTTTTGTGTGGTGGGGGTGACCGGAGGCCCACATGCTGGGGAATTCTGCACAGAAGTCATCATTAGGAAGGAAATAAAAACTGATGACACATTTGATCAAAAAGAGGGGAGGGTGGAATAGGATAAAACTGTTGATTGCTCAAGGGAAACATTGAGGCAGTCACAGCTCCTTTCCAAACAGCAACCTGAGCACCCAAGAGAGGTGATTGGTGTTGCAAAGCTCACTCTGTGAATAAGGAAACCAATTTCCTTCCCAAGACAAACACAGGGACCACAGAAGTCCTGCTCTCCCTCTCCTGGGGCTGAGCCTCATGGGGTAAATGTTCCATACAGCCTCCCAATTTGCACTGGTGCACACCAACAGCAGTCTCAAGTGGCATTTAAAAAAATTACTTGTGACCAATTTAGAGGCACTGAATAAAAATAATTTAATAAAAGTTTTTAAATAATTTAATAAAAATAACAAGAATAATTTCATGAAAATAATAAAATTATATCCATTGTAATATATTATATATTATATATTATATATTATATATTATATATTATATATAATATATTATATATTATATATTATATATTATATATTATATATTATATATTATATATTTATATTATATATTTATATTTATATTTATATTTATATTTATATTATATATAGATGATACATAATATATATTACATATTTTATATTATAGATATATATTATATCATATACAATATATATAATTCTATAGATTGTATATTAGAATAATTATAATTATATAAGATATATAATAATTATTATAATTATATTTAATATATATCTTATAATATATATTTTAAGATGTATAATAATATGTTATATATATTATATTTTATAATATATATTATATTTTATATATTACAAATAATTTCTGAATCAGGAACAGGAGTGCAGACAGCCACAAGCTCTGGAAGCCGTGCACACCCAGCAAGTGAAGGATTCAGTTTTGATGCTTCAACTTGGATGCAGACAGAAACCTGTGCAGAGTGGTTTCACTGCAGCTGAAGGAGAACCTGTCCCCAGAGGAAATAAACCTGACTGAATTGTTCAGGAGGGCAACATGGTACCAGCTAATGGCAAAGAAGAACCACCAAACAGGCATTGGGTTGGTATAAATTCATGTCTGAAGAGAAATTTAATCAAGGCACCAAAGACATGACAGGAAGAATGTCTCATTTTCTATAAATCAGCTCTTGATGACTGGGGTAATAAATGAGATTTGGGATTTCTTAAGCAGCTCAGCCTGTTTAGCTTAATAAGGAGAGAGTGATAATTATATGATAGGCTGTAAATATCTACCTACAGGGGAGCAGAAATCTGATTAGAGAGGGCTCCTCCACCTTCCAAATAAAAAAGTTCAATTGTCTAGATGAAGCTATAAACTCAAACTAAAAATGACATGCAAAGTCTGAAATGTGAGGATGGGTAACTATTACCAAGCTGTGCTAATGCTGAATTTCCATTTCTTGAAACCATCAGGAAGCTGTAGCAATGGAATAGTGGATTTCCTACTTCTGATAATCTTAAAAACCACGAAGGTATGTTTCTTTGTTGCTTTGTTGGGGTTTTCTAAGTGGGTATTCTCCCAAAATAAGTGGTTTTAACAAGATTTTTGGGAAGATGGATTGTGTTGTAGAGATGATTACCCTACACAATCAAAACTCCATGTTATTTATGATCTTCAAATCCCTCTTTTGTGCAAACTCATCTTTTCAAGGTGCATAGCAGGGTGTATCACAAAGTTAAAGGAGTCAATTTTGGTGGGAACTGCTTGTTGAAACATTGGTAGTCCCTTACCATGGCATCCTCATGGAATCCTCACTTTGAAATCACAAATGTGTGTGAGAAAAAGACCCAGAGCTATGCAGAGCAGCACCAGTAAAATGACAATGTTCTGGAGAGATTTTTCTCAAGTACATCTAAACAGAAAGAAACTGAAATGATTCACATGACAAAGGAAAATATCTGCAGCTGAAATTAACTGTCACATCCATCAAATCTTGGATTTAAGCCTGGCACTTTACACGAAGCAAGAATTGCTTCCAGATTTCCACCAGTCACGAATTGACAGTCTGGGCTAAACAGACCATAATGTGAGTGCTAAGAGAATTCTGATGAAATTGGACAAAGAGTGAAGAGAATTCTAAAAGCTCCACATCTGGTGGTTTAGAAAAAGAGAAGTTTCAGAGGAAGGAATTTAATCCAGTCCACAACTTTGGACTCCTGTGGATGATGCAGTCACACTGAGATGGAGCACTGGCACTGCCCACTCACAGTGGGAACCTCTCTGGGATCTGCCTTAATTATTAAAAAATCAGGACAGAGATCTCATAAAAGATCATTTCTGCTCCTATTCTCCCTCTCTACCCAAGGCAGGATAGAAGAACTTTGCTACAGAGTCTGGAGCCCAAGGGTTTGGCAAACATGAGTGACCATCATTGAGATAATATTAATTATATGTCCACATATAAAAGTAGACTACCAAGACACAGAGAGAATTCTTTGGGTTATTTCCACACCTTATTTTTGCAGCTTTTCAGAACAGCAGCAGAGTTTGGTCACTTCTAACAAACATAAATAACCTTTTTCTTAACATGGTTTAGATCAAAAGCAAACTGCTTTTACTTGGGGTTTTCTGAGGGGGAGAAGGATTTCACATCTGAATATTAGGCAAACTGATCTGAAATCTCAAGTTAAAGTCACTTTTCATGAGATTTGAGGTGTTATTGATTGTGGAGCAAGGTTTAAAATCAAATTAGATGCAGTAGTTTGCCCCCAGGAAAATTGTGTACAAAAGATGTGTCTCCAAGCAAATCTCTACATTAAAAAAATAAGAAAGGAAAAAAAAGATGAAACAAAACAAAATAAATCCCCATTGCTTAATTAAATCTCATCCTATGTGACAACATCTTTTTCTCTTTAAAGAAAATTATTTTTGACTTTGATTGTGAAGAACACTGGTGGAGAGTTGTGTGAGCCACAGCAAGCAGCAGCCGTGCCAAAAGCATAGCCAGGATTTTGCAGCGTTGCTGAGACAGTGCAGTGAAACTGCTGTTGTGTCACCTAGGATGAGAAAAATGATGCACTTTTCACAAACTCAGACAAAAATGTGATCACAGTCAGATTTTGAGAAGGAGAACATTGTGTCAGACTGCAGCTCATTTTCTACCCTAGTACACTCTGCTGTATTTTGGGATATTTTCTAACATATCTTTTTCCTCATCTCCCAGAATTGCATCAAACCAGTCAGCTTACAGCATTATACATAACAGCCAAGGAGAGAGGAGGGAATAAGACATCTCTACCAGCTCCATTTGCAAATCTCACATGAATGAAAACCAAGCTCTGTGGTGCTTCTAAGCAGCCCTTGACTGCTGAACCCTGGAGCTTTAACTTGTCATTTAACAGTGGGGTCACTGCTTGTGGCAGCAGTCATCTCTGAGCTCTCTGGAATTTGAGGGGTTGGGGGAAAGTGAAGTCAAACTCTCCTTTATCTGTCTCAGTTTAAAATGCTGAGATTCTCAGGGTGAGAGCCTGTTGGGCAACACCTTCATGGTATTTGCTTTTCAATCAGCACAATTAACAGGTGATTTGCAGCAATCCCTGCTGATGGGGGCAAGTTCCTCCCTGCTCACTGCCCCAAATCCTGCCCCAGGCACCATCCCTGTCTCTGGGATGTCTCTAGAGCATTCTGCTGTTAGGGTATGTGTGGGAGTATTAGTCATTGTTTTTTTTTGGGTTTGGATTGAAGGCACTTGAGACAGTAATTTCAGACTCAGGTGTTTATTATTTCTTATCAGTAAAACAGTCTCACTACTGGGAGTTTGGCAGCTTTTCATTAGAAGGCACAAAATGGCCAACAATCTCTTGGTACAAGGTCTTTTAAGACTAAACTATCCAATGAAGAACTGACACCTGGATTATTTTCCCTTTTAACCCAATAACTGATCCCAAAGAGCTGCAATGGGGACTTTTCTGCCCAATTACAAAATGCCACCCAAACCCATGGAGAAGGAGGAAGGAGAAGCATGAAGAGGAAACCCGGGACAACACCCTGTGCCCTCCATCTTGCTTCCATCCACAGAATACCAAAAACCCCAAAACCTCAATTTCTCACCAAGTGATGCACCTACACTGCTCTCTATAATCTATTTCACACTTTTGTGGATTCCGGTCTATCTTGAAGTCTGGGAAACTTTCTCCATGAGTGAGGGTCAGAGTCAGTGCTGCCCTGGGGGTCAGGACACCCCAGAGCAGACAGAGAAATATTCCCAGTGCCCTGGGTTTCCACAAGTATGAGCCATTCTTTCTCAGGGATTTGGGAACCTCTGCCCCAGCTGGCAGAAAATCCCATTGGAAGGAGCTCTGGTGGGAAAGGGATTGGCTGGAGAGGGTTCCCACTGTGGGCAAGGCACAGAGACTCTTTTGGAGGAGGCCTTGGTGGGAGATCCTGCATTTGGGAGCTGATGGATAAAGAAAGGGCAGCCCATGAACCCACGAGGGGCAGCTGCAGCATCACAGAGCAGCTTGGGTGGGAAGGGACCTTTAAAGGTCAGCCTGAACCCCCAGGAGGGAGGACACAGAAGAATGGGGGTGATGTGAGATGAGATTGCTGTGGAATGTATAAAAGGATGGGGAAATGCACATGGCTGGGGCCCAGAAGCAGCCCAAGGCCTTGGATTCATCCCTGCTCTGTCCCTGCTCCTCTGGGCTGTGCCCTCAGCACGGACAATGCAGCACACCCAAGCAGAAGGCAATTAAACTTCCTTCTGTACAGCAGCAGGGACTCCCTTTTCAGCTTTAGAAAGCTGCTCTCCAGGGCTTCAATTGAACTTCAGTCTAGAATTGAGCAGCACTATGGGGGCTCTGCTCTCGACTGGAGTACCTGGGAATTACTGCCATGTAAATAATAATTTCATAATATTTATGTAAGCCTGTTGTTGGGTTGCAGAGTCACACATTAGAGTTTAACATGCCTGGCATGAGGTTGCTCACTCATAGTTTTGGCAGAGGGAGGAATTGGGAGGGCTAAATAGCTATGAAGGGGTTACTCTGACATTTCTGCTGAGGGTAATACAGGTTTCGCTGCCTACAACTTGGTAGATCCATATGGAGGATTCTGCTTTAAAACTGGCTTTTATTCAAGGCTCTTCAGAGAATTTCCCTGCTTTGCTTTTCAAATGCAGTCGGAAGAGGAAAGGAAAATTATATCTGAACAATTTCACTGTTGAGGGATTTTTTTCTTTAGTTTAGCTATAGCTGCATATTATTTCCCTCCTTTGCAAAGTAGCTTTGAAATACAAAAGCCAAAAAGGGCAGGGAACATTTATTTTTATTTAGTATTACTATTTACTGCAGAGACCTTATAATTTGGATAAATTTTCCAGGTGCAACCATAGCCTTACAGAAGTCAATAATAATTCTCCACTGCCTCTGTGGGACTGAGTGAAGGGAAAGCAATCCAATGGTGGGATAATGTGGGTGTCTCCTCTTTCCCAGAGACACTACTCAACCCAAATCCAAACAAACCTTGACTTGACTTTTGGTTTTATGCCTGAAGGTCACAAGTCTCACTTTTGTTTAGGCTGCAGATGGACCTGCTTCTAAAAACATTGGACTCTTCCCACAAGTGCATCTGGTGTCTTATCTCTGATGCCCAGGAAATGAGCCTCCCCCCTCCTGTCACACTGCTGTGTTGACAAGAAGGTTTTGTGACACATTGAGAGTAAAAACCATGCAGGACTTTGTTAATCCAAAAGGAAGATCTTGCACTGGGACTAGAAATAAAATTCTCCAACAGGGTGTAGTTCATCCTCATGCCAAGGATACTGAAGGACTGCTGGAATCAGAGGACTCCAGAGGGCACCAAAGTTATCAAACTGCAAAATGATGGATGTCAGGATGATATAGGTTGGCCTTTTGCTCACCTGTGATGGTGACTTTCTGGTGGCAGATATTCCCAAATTTGAGTAACAAACTAGAAACCCATCCTGAACTGCAAGGACTGCAGCTGTAATTAGTAAGATTACATTTCCACACTTTGCCTGCTTTGCATCGAAATAATTTTGCACTAATTTCTCTGAGTGGTTAACTGCTTTTTATTTTCTAATGAGTTAATTCACCTAGTTTAGCAAAATACACACACACATTCCAATTTCTGCTTATTTACAGCCCTGATGGTATAACTCCATAAATGACCAGCTTAATTTTGTGGTGAGTTATATGTGGTGAAGGCCACCACAAGAATTTCATTAGCCTCAACTCTAAAGCAGTGACAGTAATTGCTGTGAGGCTATAAAGATTGAGCAGGATGTCATAAAAACACAACAGTGCCAATAAGAAATGTAAATATTTTTGATACCTGGAGACCAGTTAATCTGTGCAGGCAATGCATCATGTTCTGTATATTTGTAAAATGTTTCTCTGTGCATCCTGTTGGCAGTGAGTAACTTTAAACTGCAGAAAACTTGACTCTGACTCTCAGCAGGTCACTCATCTCCAAAACTGCAGCATTAATTTGTGCTGCTAATAGTGAATCATTGAAGAAAACAACTATCAACAGTGGAAATGTTTGAGTGAAGGCTGGGTGACAACCCACAGTGCCACTCACAATCTTTGCAAAAATGACCTGTGTAGAACCTCTCTGGGCACCCTGTGCCAGGGCCTCACCACCCTCACAGCAAAGAATTTCTTCCTAATACCTGATCTAAACTTCCCTCTTTCATCTTAAGGTCACCTCCACTTTGTCCTATCACTCCATGCTCTTGTGAAAAATCCCTCTCCAGCTTTCTTGGAAGGCTCCAAGGCTGCTCTCCTTAAGATAATTTGTGCACTTCAACAGACACCACAATCTCATCATTCCCTTCTTCTGAGGATGTGCTAGTGGTAGTTCTATACCCAACCTGTCCTCACAAGCCCTGACAAGTCAGTCTCTTTTTCCTAAGGTAGAAAAGTGTCCTCAGAAAGTTGAGAATGCAGGAACTTGTTTTTAGCTCCAAACCTGCCATCCTACTGCAAGCAGAAGCTTCTTAATGAACTGAGAATTGATTCTCTGAAAAGTGGTGATGAACTGAGAGCTGGTTATCTGATAAATGATGATGAACTGAGAGTTGGTTATCTGAAGAGTAGTGACTCAATTGAGAATCCAAAGTTTTGTCTCTCTGTGCTGTGTTAGAAATTTGGTGGGGGGAGGAAGAATGTTTTTAGAAGGTTTTCATTTTGAGTTCTGTGTGTGTGTGTTTCTTTTACATATTGTAAGTTAATAAGGTTTTTTCCCTGTATTCCTGAGTTAGAACCTGCTTTGCTCTATTTCTAGTCACATCTCACAGCAAACATTAAGGAGAATATATTTTCATGAGAGCATTGGCATTGTACCAGCATCAAATCATGACATTTTTGGTTCCCTGACAGGGAAGTGAATTTTAGGCAAGTGATAAAACAAAACTGTGAGATAAAGAGGAATGAGAGCAAAGCATGTATTAAGTTAAAGTAGATTGATAGTAAAAATCTAGAGTTTATAGAAGTTTATTGTTTTGAGTAGAAGTATGTTTAAGGTAATTTTGATAATAATTTTGTAAATGTGTGTTCTCAGAGGCGAAGGGTGGAGTGCCCTAGTTTGAAAAGGAAGTGAGTTTTTTGGGAGCTTGTGTTCAAACCAGTTAATGCTCAGAGTTGAATATTGGCACCTGGTGTGGCCACTGAGGACATGGTGCTCCACACATGAGGGCATACCTTGGTGATGTTAGAGACCAAACACCTCCATTTTAATGTGTTTCTGAGTCACCATCCTCAGTGAGGCACAGGCTGTGTGGCTGCAGCTCCCTGAGCTGAAAAAGGAAAATAAACCCTGCTCTGAGAGAAGAAGAGCTGAGGAAGCTCAGCTTTCTATGGCCTTGAATCCTACATCTTTTCTCTCTACTCTTCACACAGTATCCCTTTCTATCTTCCTTTATCTCCTGAAAAGGTGAATACCTTTTCTCTGATTTCTCCAGCATCCCTCACAATCTCCTCATCACTGCAGGATGTGCTCATCCTGCCTCCAACCTCTTCCCATGTACCAAGGCAGGGGCAGTTCCTCTTGTGGCCACATCTGTGCTGATTGTTGGGACATCTGACCACAGACTGACCCTCCCAATGTCAAACAGACCCCGAGGCTGCCAGCATGGGCTGCAGTCTTTCCACAGGAGGACACACATGGGAATTTCACTACCTCTGTCACAGACATCTTTTATGAAAAATTCTTTCCTTGGGATTTTTCCTCCTGAGAAGCTGGGAGGCCTCAGGAACAAAATGTAAACAATGATTATCTGCTGCTGTGGAATGCAACAGATGCATCTGTGATTGGGCCACGTTGGATATTTCTAATTAATGGCCAATCACAGTGAGCTGGCTTGACCAGAGAGTCCAAGCCACAAACCTTTGTTATCATTCTTTCTTTTTCTATTCTTAGCTAGCCTTCTGATGAAATACTCTCTTCTATTCTTTTAGTATAGTTTTAATATAATTCATATAATAAAATAATGAATCAAGCCTTCTGAACATGGAGTCAGATCCTCGTCTCTTCCCTCATCCTCGGACCTCTGTGAACACAGTCACACCTCTATGTCTTCAATTCACCTCTCAAATTTGGGCAAAACTGTTCGGTTTTGACGGGGAAATTGGCAGACAAGTGTGATCTCATGGTCTTTGGGAGACCTGTGGAGAAGGCAGTAGTGTTTTTGCTGTTATGGTGGTACAGCTGGGCAGCACCAAGGCCCAGGGCTGTGGGACATCATGCAGCCAATCTCTCTGGATTTTTTTTTTTTGCCTCTCTTGTTCTCCTCTTTGCTATAAAGCTCCAATAACCACACCAAAAACCTGCCAGACCTCTGAGGCCGTGGCTGCACAAGCTGCCCTGGGTGTGATGTCTGTCCTTTTGCAGCAGCCCCTCAGGCAGGGCTGACTCAAGTGTCCTCACAGCCTGAGAGACAGAAACTGGAAGCTGATCTGACTGCAGGGGAAAAAAAGGCAAAATGAGGGTAGGCATGGGAGTATCAGAGCTCACGGCAGTAATGTATAAACCAGCACCACTTCTAGGAAGTAATTTGTCTGACAGGCCCTGAATTTAGGGTAGGGGTCACTGCAATCACTGCTCAAAACTGAGGTGATAAAAATCAACCAATGAAACAACAAAAGAAACAAACAAATAAAACCCAAAACCAACCCCCCCCCCCCAAAATACAAGAAGCCCAGGGACATCTTAAAATATCTGCTGGGAAGTGGTAGGGAAACCAAGTGTAAACAGCATGTCTGCCACCAAGGAGAAGTTATTCCTACAGAGATTTGTAACAGGAATAAGTCTGGTTGGAATGAAACATGAATGGAAATGTGTTTCTGAAATTACCAGGAAAAAAAAAAAAAAAAAACAACAGCAAAACAAGGGTTAAAAGAGCAGACTCTGCCAGTACCCAAGGTCAGCCAGATAGCTGTGATACATTAATGAAGATGTTTATGCCAAGAGCAGAAGGTCTGTGCTCAGATAAAGGCACAGCTGGGGTGGATTCCTCAACAGCAGAACCCACAGGAGGAGGGCAACAAGATTATAGATACCTCTAAGAGTCCCAAAAGAGGGAAGCACACACAAAGCATAGCAGGTTTTGCTAGCAGTCATGAAGGATGAAATGAGCAAAATTCTGAGGCAAAAAATTGCTGGCCATAATTTCTGGCTGGTAAAAGGTATTAAAGGCCCATTCAGACCCAACTGGCCATCACCAACGAAGAGGAACTGCCTCTGCCTCTCATTTCCCTCAGACATCACTTTGCTGCTCTGGTTTCCTGCACCTGAAAGTGTGGAGACAAACAAATAAAAATGTTCATAGCTCTGAGACCTGATCTGCTCACAGCTCATCCCCCTCACTCATAGTTTTATGTGCTCCTGAAAGGATTGCACTTAGCAGCTGATTTTTTTCATTAGCACTTATCTTTATCTGAAGTAGCTGAGCAGGTGGAAAGGGTTTAACAGTTGGTGCCTTTCCAAATCCATCTCTCTCATCTTCCAGGTCTTCTCTTCCTCCTCCTCCTGCTGCCTTGCTGGAATGGGTGAGCTGTGTCCCTTGTTCCTGCTTCTCCTCCCTGATCCCAGCTACAGATCACTGTGTTAGGGAAGTGTCACAGAAATGGGGTAGCTGATCCTTTTCTCCTAATTGATCCTTTTCTCCTAACTGATCCTTTTCTCCTAAGCACTTCCCATTCCTGCCTTCATCTGGTGACAGCAGCAAAAAATGGAGCAGCAAGAAGCCAGAATTCCATCAGGATGACTGAAGCATCAGGCTGTGACCTGTAAAATCCCTCTGAAACCTTCTCTTATTGCCTTCAAAACTGCAGAGTCCCTTCTTATGTTCAGTGCCTTCTCTGTTTTGATCTGTTACTAATGCTGAATGTCATTTCCAATATTCCATTCATATAAGACATGAATCCCATTTATTTGGTTATCAGTCATTTTTCTCCACTTAATGGGCACAGTGTAATCATAAATTCAGTGGTTTTTCTCTGTTCTTCAGGGAGAGGAAATTCAGAGCCTTTGGAGACACAAATTCCACCTTGCTGGGCATCCCCCCATATCTTAATGCAAGGCATGAAAGGGTTTTTACAATGAAGGAGTTAAAGCAGAGTCATGGCACAGCTGGAGCAGAGCAAAGGTATTTAGCAGAGCTCAAAACTGTAAAAATCCACTGTGCTGTGCCCTGCTGCTCACCAGAGTGACCCCCAGCTCCCTGGGTTCCTTATGGCGCTTTCCCTCTTCCCTCCTGCCCTTGGATGATCCAGAATTTACCATCTTTCTCCTGCTTTTGCTGGAACTATGCTACCTCCCTGTCTTCTTGAAGACTTTCATGACTAATTTGGGACCTTGCAGTTTCCTGCCCTACCTGTAAACTTGAGCTGAGGGTTCCTCTTGCTGCCCAGTGGAGTACAACAGTGAGGAGAGGAGCCCCAGTCCAGGCAGAAAATCACCTCTGCAAATCCTTATTTGTGTGCCTGATGGGAGATGTTAAGCTCTACATCTGTGCTGCAGCTTCGTTAAAATTAAAATACTGGGAGCAGGGGGAAAAGCCTCTTGATTTGATCCCACCTTTTTCCCAGATTTGCTTTGTGATTGTGTAGATTTTCCCAGATTTGCTTTGTGATTTTACCACCCATCTGCCACCCCTTTGGTAAGAAGAGACAAATAATTCAGCTGCTGTTTGGTCTGCATGAGCTTGCAGAAATGTGAGCAGCCTGGTTGAGGGAAAGGTTGTGTAAGTGCAAATTTCTGGTTCACAGTAGTCAGCAAGAAATGGTTTATGGCTTTACTTGCCAGGGGCTTTGTAGGAACAAGTTCTGGCCTTGAAAATTCCTGTCTCTGCTCAGAAGAGGAGGAGGATTTCTATCACAGCAATGACAGACATTCCTGAAAAAATGGCAACCTTCATATTTCATCTCAAATATTTATATGTATGTGTGATAATACATCACTTGAGAAGAAAAGGTTGATAAATATTATAAAACCAGGGTATAGCCTGGGCTCAACCTGGCCAATAATGCCTCAGCAAACTGAAGGCACTTCTACCTCCTTTTATCTGAACCTGTGTAAGTTATGGAATAGTTCAGCTACACAATAAAGTTACTGAGTCCTCATCATCCATTTTATCACTCTGGACCAGGCAATCATCTCTGGTAGCTCTTATGCTTCTGGCTAAACTGAGATCCTTTTCCCTCACGTATTATTCACATTGTATGGAAGGGGGAAAAAAAATCTTTGTGCTTCTCCAATAATTTTTAGAAGGTGAAAACTCCTCTGAACCACAAAAGAGAGAATCATCCTTTCAGCACTCACATTTCTAGAATAATAGCACAGATATTTTCTTTCTTGCAATTGTTTTACACCATGTGTTAGCAAACCCACACAAGTGGAAGTTGCTTGTTCAAAATATCAGAGACACAATGTGGGCTTGCTGATACAATGAGAGACATCTTCTGTGTCTGAGGGGTTGTTTTTGGCTTTTTTTCTTTTTTTTCTTTTTTTTTTAACTGCCAAGCAACATTTGGATGCTAAATGGGAGAAGTCAGGACAGAATGTTTTCTGCAGCTGAGCTGTTGGTGGCCTTGCTATTGCAGAAATCACAGGTGGTCTGCAGCAAAATCTCTATGGCAGAGGGTCAGTGACATTAAAAATCCAGAACACAAACATGCTCTGCCTCCCTGCTCTCCATGTGCTGCACAGAGCAACAGAATATTCCACATTAATTTGCAAACCAAATCAGTTTTCTCTCACTGGAGACTCACACAGGTATTGCTCAATATTTTTTAATTAAAAGTCTTCTTCACTTTCTGGGAAGAAAAAACCCAACCAAACAACGAAAAACCAAACAAGCACCTGGACAGGATGTTTCATTTCCAGCAATACTGAAATGTGTCTATTTCTCTTTTCCCCACTGTTTTTTTCCATTTGCTAAAAGACATTGGTGTGTGCATGTTTTATTCTACTTTAAGTAAACCAAACCCATTCAATCTCAGAACATTTTATCGCCCACCAGTGACCACCACTGATTTACACAATTTGGCCATTTCACAGTTTGAACTTTGAGACTATCAGAATATTTCTCAGAATGAATCTGTGCAAGCCACACACAATTCTCTGAAGAAAATGAATCCTGGGCTGCTGCAGCTCTCATCACCATCACAGAAAACTTCCCCTTCTACCAGATGGGTTTCCTCTGTGATCAGTTAAACTGGCACCTCAGAAAAGTCACTATATTTTGCAAAATTATATTCTCTGTAGAGAAGATAAGGGTTTGGTTTGTTTTATTTTTTTCAGGTAAGGGAAAATTAGGAGACATTCATTACATAACCTCTGAGTGTTTTCTCCATTACAGATAATTTTGTCTTTAAAATGCAACAGGAATTAATTAAGGCCTAGAAAATGAGCATTTTTTGCATGGGGCAGAGGGACAGTCCTATCATTTAGATTTTAAAAAACCCCAAACAACAGAGCAGAGGCAAATCCTGTATGGTGTTGCTGCATATTATGGAACAGCAGAAACATTTCTAGATCCTGCTGAGCTGGGTAGCACCAGTGAGAGGAATACCAGGCAGGAACCCTGAGACCCAGCAAGACCAGCCTGATCCAGTCAAAGTGAAACTCTGGCACTGCTTTCCTCCCCTCTGGGAAGGGAAAAAGCTGTGTTATCACATTTGCCAACGTGAGTGCAAACCATCAAGCCTCATGTGTAAACGCTCTCAGGGATTGGTGGTGACCCCTGTTCTGACAGCTATTTATCCTCCAGAGCTGTCTCAAACTGCTGGAAAAAATAAAGTAAAATGTGAAGCAATGGTAAAACATTTCTGCAAAGTTTCTGGACTCTTGCAGAGATGTCAAAGACATCTTTTATGAAAAATCCTTTCCTTAGGATTTTTCCTCCTGAGAAGCTGGGAGGCCTCAGGAACAAAATGTAAACAATGGTTATCTGCTGCTGTGGAATGCAACAGGTGCATCTGTGATTGGCCCCTGTTGGATGTTTCCAATTAATGGCCAATCACAGTCAGCTGGCTCGAACTCTCTGTAGGAGACACAAGCCTTTGTTATCATTCTTTCTTTTTCTATTCTTAGCCAGCCTTCTGATGAAATCCTCTCTTCTATTCTTTTAGTATAGTTTTAATGTAATATATATGATAAAATAATAAATCAGCCTTCTGAAACATGGAGTCAGATCCTCATCTCTTCCCTCATCCTCAGACCCCTGTGAACATGGTCACACAGAGAGGATTCCTGAAGCAAAACCCCTATGGCTCTTGGAAGAAATTCTGCCAGCCTTCAAAACCACTTCTGAAAGGATCCCAGCTCCCCCTTCAACCCAGCCCAGTGCTGCACTGAACCACATCAGGTCCTGTGCGCTGTTAGGTCAGATAATTTCTTTCTGTTTGCCTTTGCCTTGAGGTGGGATGTTCAGAGTTTGTGTAACTTCTTCACCTACCTCAGACACCACTGCTGAAAGCGTTTTTTGGAAATCAGCATGCTGAGCAACTTCTAACTGGCTTTCATCTGAGAAATGAGAGTCTTGTTCTCCCTTTATTCTTCTCTGTATACCTCACTGGTTCTTCTGAGACCAAAAGCTAAATATTTGTCTCATTTTGGTGACAAAGTAGCTGTATTTATTTCCATCCTGCCCTCACCATGTGACAGAGCCACTTCTTCACTTTCCTGATGCCAAAAGTATTTAATACTGGGGATTTTATGGGTTTTGTTTGGTTGGTTTGTTGTTTGTTTGGGTTTTCTTACTATTTTTATTAATATATATTTTATTAATACTATTTTATTAATATTATTTATTAAAAATTTATTAAAGATAGTTTGCAATATCTATCTCAGCTTGGTTCTTGGCCATTTGGCTGTTAGTTTCTCCTGCTGACTTAAGCATTTTCTTAAACACCTTTCCCCATTTACTCAGATCCAAACTCCCCATTGTCATGAAATAAAAGATGCAAAAACTTTCAAAGCCCACTCTTCAACTGAGCTTTGGAGCACACCATGACAGCCAACTTCACAAAGATTTGCCCTTTAAAATAAAAAGCATTGTTGCTAAGCCTGTTATTCCTTTCATTCAGTTTGATGAAATCACTTGATCCGAAGTTAATTTCTTTAACTAATGTATTATAATATCCTTATTTTTTACCAAATCAAAATTTCAATGTATCCACACAATTTGTTCAGTAGCTGTGTGGGAAATAATAGATTGATTTTCACTTTCCAGAATATCTGGATCCTACTACATTTACCAACATGTACCTTAATCTGTCAGGTTAGCAACAGTTCTCAGCAGTATTAATCCATACAATCTTGGAGAGATAATTGGCTTCATCCAGGTCTAAATCTGGAGACATTAATTCCTTGGAACTTCTCCAGCAAAGCCCCAGAATTTATTCTAACACTTCCCTACATCCCTAAGGTGATATGGCTTAATCTGATACTGAATTGTTTGCCCCTTTTCTCTATAATTACTTTTTATTGAGTTTTCTGTGTTTTACATATTAGATTTAAGGTCCTCTAGTAGTATTTCTTATCATATTAATGGGATGTTCAGAGTTTGTGTAACTTCTTCACCTACCTCAGACACCACTGCTGAAAGCGTTTTTTGGAAATCAGCATGCTGAGCAACTTCTAACTGGCTTTCATCTGAGAAATGAGAGTTTTGTTCTCCCTTTATTCTTCTCTGTATACCTCACTGGTTCTTCTGAGACCAAAAGCTAAATATTTGTCTCATTTTGGTGACAAAGTAGCTGTATTTATAATGATCCATAACTTCTCTGAGAGGAAATCATACAAACAACAAAGATCAGTGTGGAATTGCACACTCACACTCAGTGTGAGTGTAATTCACTCACAGACTTAGTGGAGGGAAATCTCTCTGTCAGATTATTTTTCATTCTGGGCATCCCACAGTTTTTACATCTGGATACATCTGAAGTCACAGAGCTCTTAAGGGGCTGCACTGAAATTTGAGAATTCAAACCAAACTTGGTTGAAAGGATAACCTGCAGTGTATCTTGGGAACCCATCTGTTTCTGACTGCTCCTTACTCCTCTCACCATGCACACAGCACTCTGTGTGCCCAAGATTTGCCTCAATGAAAGGCATGAGATCACTCAATTGCTGAAAATCTGAGTTTGGACCTGGACATGATTCCTAAGTGGCACAAATCTGCTTTTCCTTGAGCTGAACTGAGTCTCAACCCCCACAGAGTCGTGCTGATCTGAACAGAGCCCTGAATGAGTAAGGCACTTTGCAGAGTAAAGGGAAATAAGGACACAGAGGAGATGATTTAGGTTAGAAGGGACCTTGAAGATCATCTCATTCCATCCCCCCTGCCATGGGCAGGGACACCTTTCACTAAACCAGGCTGCTCAAATCTGTTTTGTTCACACAACAGTGCTTCATCCCTTCCAGCTACGGAAATAATCTGATTTCAGGAGGCTGAGGCAGCACAAATAAAATGTTACTGAATGGAAAAAAAAACGCAGCATTAAAAACATCCCCCAAACTGTCAAAAAAGCAACACTGATTTCAAGACTACACAAGGTAGCATCTAATGACCACAAATGCCAACAGACACACCGCTTAAACAGGATCTCAGATTACTGTTCTTGCTTAATAAGTCATAAATCACTGAACCTTAGTAGAACAAACAAAATTATCTCCCATTCTGGAGAAAACCTCCAGAAAATATTGTAATGGAAATACTGTGAGAAGTTGAAATGTTTTCCTTAGAAAATGTGTCCTTTCCTCATGGGGCAGAAATCACAGTGAAAATATGCAGAAAAATCAGTGGTGACCCTGTGAGCCTTGACTTTGCGGTGTGTCACAGACATCTTTTATGGAAAATCCTTTTCTTAGGACTTTTCCTCCTGAGAAGCTGGGAGGCCTCAGGAACAAAATGTAAACAATGATTATCTGCTGCTGTGGAATGCAACAGGTGCATCTGTGATTGGTCTCATGTGGTTGTTTCTAATTAATGGCCAATCACAGTCAGCTGGCTCCGACTCTCTGTCCAAGCCACAAACCTTTGTTATCATTCCTTCTTTTTCTATTCTTAGCTAGCCCTCTGTTGAAATCCTTTCTTCTATTCTTTTAGTATAGTTTTAATATCACATATATCATAAAATAATAAATCAGCCTTCTGAAACATGGAGGCAGATCCTCAATTTTTCCCTCATCCAAGTACCCCTGTGAACACGGTCACAGTGGTGGTCACAGTGCTGTTCACAACTCAACAGCCCCAGTTAAAGTTCCACTGAATCACAAGAAGAGGAAAAAAAAAGAGAGGAGAGGGAGAAAAAAATGACCTTTGAGTGCTGCTGGGAATGAAGGTGTAAATGTGTCAGGGTGGGATGCTCTGAGTGCAGGGACAGGAGTGGCTGCTGCCCTTGCTCAGGGCACAGGGCTGACAGAGCCCCCACAGCCCTGGGAAGGGGCAGCAGCACTGACTCAGCTGCCAAGGGCAGGCAGGGCAGGGGATGGCTCCTTATCTCATCTCTGTGTTTGATTCCACATCCCCTGTGTGTGACACCTCCTCTCTCCAGCTGGCTCTGTCACACTGAACTCTGGCTCTTTCATTTCTATTCACACAGTAATTGCTTCAAAGCTCTCACCAGCTTTGCCCCCCTTTTTATCTGATTTTTCTGGCTCTCCTGACATCTTTCCTGCAGAGCCACGAGCCGCCCAACATGAACTGGCACATTGTGGGTCTGCAGAATGGCAAAACATCCCACTTCACTCCCTCATTTCTTTCCTGCTGCTTTTTAATTATCCATTTACCTTTTTGACAGCTGCTGTGGGGTTAGCTGAGACTTTCTTGAGCACCAAGATGGTTTCCTTCAGTGGCAATTCTTGATGTGCATGTAGAGTTACGTGCACTAAATTAAGTCTACTCCTCTGCACTTGATCACACTGCCATCCATTATTTTATTCCCAAGCTATTCAGCACCCTGAGATCTTTCTGTAACTCTTTACAATTAGTTTTCCTTTTGATTACTCCAAGTCACTGAAAGTTTTGGGCAAGTTTTGTCACCTCCAATAATTTTTCAGGTCACTTCTGAGTGAGTGCATGGAGCTGCCATGTGGCCACCACACGTCTCTGAGTGACCCTGCGTGGTGACATTGTCCTGTTCCTGCCCTCAGTTTCTTGTCTTTAAACTGGTTGGTAGTCCACAAGACAACTTTCACCCTAATGAAAACCTAGTTTATTTAAGGAAGGGACTTCACCAGAAGCTTTGAGGTTTCCAAGTACATGGAGTTTATTGCATCAACTTTATCTACGTGCATGCTGATTCTCAAAAAACCCCCTTAACAACAGATTTAAGAGCTGTGGTTTCCAAGCTGTGCTGACTCTTCTCCATTATTTTGTATTTATCCATATGCCCGCTAATTTTCATTTTCATAATTCTTCTCACAAATAAAAAAAAAATTCTTCTCTAAAATGAAAATCAAGGTTATGTCTATGAAGTTGTTTGGGTTCTTCCAGAGATGTTTTCAGGAGTGGGCATCACGTGTCCCCCTTCCTCTGACCTTGAGGCTAATTTAAGCAAAGCCAATTTCAGCAGTAGGTTATTCACCACAGTTAATAGTTTGGCAATTTCATATCAGAGCTGCTCTGAAGCTCCTGCATGAGTGCCATCTGGTCCTGTTGATCTGTTGTTATCTGTTTTAGTGGTTTGTTTTAAAAAGGCTTTTAATGTCATTTCAGTTTGAGGCCTTTCATCAGACTTGCCCAATTAAAGTTTTCAGTGTGGCAACTCCATTGACCTCCTAAATGGGAACAAACACCAGAACAAATAACCCATTTGGCATTCCTGCTATTGCTCTGCCTTCCTTTTGCACTTTCATCATTTACCAGCTATACTGAGTTTCTGACTGTGACCTTCTGTTTCTGACATGTTTGAAAATTTTCTTATTGTTACTTAAATGCATTTAGTGTGCTGCTAGCAAGAACCTTTTCATCACCCATTGCTTTTTTTTATGCTTTTCCATTTCCTTTCCCAGAACGTGTATTCTCTTCTATTTTAGTCATTTGTACCTTCCCCTCTGTTTTGTAAAGTAACTCTCTTCCTGTGGTTTCTTTCACTTTGCTTTTAACTTTGAAAGTACTTTTTGAACACAAAGTACATCCCTACTCTGAACTCCCAATGTGAGTAAGTGTGTCTATGGCACCTGCATGCAATTTATTTTTTTTTAACTGTGCTGTTGATCTCTTAAAATGTTTTCTAATTTCCACATTTTTGTCATTTCTGGGGTCTTTGTGGGATTTTTTGTTTCCTATGGGCGTGCTGCATTTTGAATGTGCTGTGGTCACCCTGCTCAGATGTTTGGCTGACACTTGCCCACAGCAATTCTCTGCTCATGGCTCATTCAGAACCAGGCACTGCTTAATCTCAGCTGTGTTCCCTGTTCAGGTGCTGCAAAAAGAACTTTTCTTATGGCATCTGCCAACATAATCTCTGCCTCATCCTTTCTCATAACCTTCACCCACTCTGCAGGGCATCACTGAGACCTCCAATCTCCTTTGTTTTCTGCCATTTCTCACTTTCTCATTGCCCTTGCCATTTCTCAGCCAAGGTCACCAGCCTGGTCAGGGGGCTGAGAGCATCCCTCTGTCCTCCCTCTTAGGCACAGAATTTCAGACCACAGGGATTCTTCTTAACCTGTGTGCCACAGATGACTTATTTACTTGGTTTGATGCCAAGCCATTTTTAAACACAGAGTAGCACAACATAATCTGCAATTTCTTTATCAGTTGCAGCCTACAACTGTGCTATCACAAGGCTCAGCTTGTTTTCTAAGTTTCTGCTATGTCCATTGAATCAAAAACTTAATTTAAAAGTCAATCCTTTTTAATTTTGAGCCTCTAGCCATTTAAATTTTGTACTCCCAGCTTTATAGAAAAGCTGGCATTTATTTGTTCTTGGCTTTGATAATCAATATTTGGGTTTTTTAAATTCATGATTGCTCCTTGCTCATTAAGTAAATCAGCTTCAGCCCCATCTTCTTTAGTTGCTGCTGGTTTTTTGGGTTGGTTTTTTAGCAAGTAAGGATGTTAATGAGCATTGTATATGGTCAGGAAAGACCTTCAAGTAAATCAAGAGAGCTACAGGATGTTTGGTCATTGATATCTAAAAAAAACTGGGGAGCATTCCGCCAGTGCCTGGCTCCTGCACTGTGAGCTGTTACACTTTTGTGCTGTTACTTATTAACTAAGTTAATTATTAATTAAGTTACTTATTAATTAAGTAGCACAGAACTAATCAAAATCAGTCATGTCAAGAAGCAAACCAAGCAAAGCAGGGATGCAGCTCATGCTTTATCCCTAAAATGGGCTGCTGATGAATACCTGCTCATAAAGTAGAGCTGCACCCCTGAGGTCTGTGCTCCCAGCAGCAGAGCCTTGGAAAGCTGGCAGATGCACGGCAGGGACACGAGCAGAGCTGCAGAGCTGATGGTTTGACAGGTCATCATGCTAAACAGGAGTCAGAGTGCTTGCTCAGTCAGAAAATCTCTCTGGAGTTGGGTCACTGAAAAATGAAAAGGATTAAATGGCCAAGGAACCCCACTTAACACCAGAGACATGATCACACAGCACTTGCTATCCTGCCAGAACTCATTGCCCCAAGGTAAAAACATATTATTTACCCTTGGACAGCAAACCCCACAGATTCTAACAATTACTCTCTCTCCAGCAGCAGGAACTTGCTTTGTGCACCATCTGTCGCCTCCTGCCCGCGTGTCAGCCTGTTTCTGCCGTCCCCACCAATTATTCACCTTCCCTGTCACCACCACACCAGTGACCCTCCCCCTGACCCAGAGCCCACCACAATGGGGGCTGAATAAACACCAGATCATAATGACAGCTTCCCCCTTCTCCTCCCCCAGCCAAGTTTGCAAACTGTGAAGAATTGAGGCTTTTTTACGGGTCAGCGCACTGCAGCATGTAACACCCTTTAAATCATGCAGCTCCTCAGCTGGCCTTGACCAAGCCCAGCCTGGGATGAGGAAGGCCCTGAGAAACTCAGCAAGAGCTCAGGGTGGTTGAACCACACGAGTGATGTGGTTGTTGTGCTCAGGAGGAGCAGCAGCTCAGAGCTGGCCCTGCTGTGGTCACAGCTCACACAGCTGAGAGCACAACAGACCCCATGCTCACACACAGGATGAGAGAAGGCCACCAAATACATCTGTGTCTTGGATGGGAAAGACAGGAGTTTGCCAAGGAAGGCAGGAGCCTCCCCTGAAATGGAGAATGTAAACCCTCCCCACCCCTATGAATTGCTATAAATTTTAAATTAAGGGGCTCTCAGGCAAAAAATGGAAGCAGGAAATAACAGTTCTTTAATAGGGAAAGGAAAAAATAAAAGGATAAAATAAGCAATGCAGTGCACTAGAACAGCACTGACAGAGTCAGAACCCAGCCTGACACCCTATGGGTCAGGGTGTTGGTGGCAGTCCCATTGGAAATGTGGGTGCAGCCCTCCTGCAGTGTGAGGGGTGGTTCTGTTGGAGCAGGGATCCTGTAGAGAAGGATGTATTCTTCCTCTGAAGATCCAGTGGGAGAAGAGGCAGCTGCTGTTCCTCTGGGGAATCCCATGGAGAAAGCTGTGCTGGTGTCTCAAAAACCTCTGGATTATATCTGGGTAGGAATGCTTGGCTCCTCCCTCTGGGCTCACATCTCCCAATGGGATGTTATTGTTCTTATCAGCCATGCAGTGACATTCAATAGCTGTTATCAGCAGATGTCCCCTGCCCAGGGAGGTGTGAATGTGGTCACTCAAAGAGAGAAATAAAGCAAACTGCCCACTTGACAAAGGTAATCTGCCATACAGATGGTAATAGAAAACATCTTGCTTTGCAATCTTCAACAATCTGAAAATCATCCCTGAAGTCCAGTTATCTGCTCATCCTCCAGTCCATTTTTGGCTAAAGAGACTTTGCAGAACACATCTGTGTGTGTTTCCTGGACATGGTTCCTTACTGTGAGGAGAGTAATGGGGGAAAAAAACACATGAAGGGGTGGATGTGTGTTTATAAACTACTGAGATTAGGTAATGTCTACCAGTGAGTATCATGACTCATAAAATTTCATTTAAAATCTTAGAAGTTGGCAATAAAGCAGTTTTTTATGGAGATAGAGGAGCTGAACCTGCACCTTAACACTTTTTTCACCCTCCACTGTGACCATGTTCACAGGGGTCTTAGGATGAGGGAAGAGACAAGGATCTGACTCCATGTTCCAGAAGGCTTGATTTATTATTTTATAATTTATATTATATTAAAACTATACTAAAAGAATAGAAGAAAGGATTTAATCAGAAGGCTAGCTAAGAATAGAAAAAAAATGATAACAAAGGCTCTGTCTCAGACCGAGAGTCTGAGCCAGCTGACTGTGATTGGCCATTAATTGGAAACAACCACATGAGACCAATCACAGATGCACCTGTTGCATTCCACAGCAGCAGATAATCATTGTTTACATTTTGCTCCTGAGGCCTCTCAAGAGGCTTCTCAAGAGAAAAAATCTTAAAGAAAAAATTTTTCAGAAAATATCATAGCTGCACTCCAGTAATGAAATGATTCCTCCTTCAGGTGCAGACCCTTGTGTGACCTCCACAGCTCTGAAATTACTGACTTTTATAGAGTAAAAAAACACAGGGGAGAAAGAGAGAAGAAGGGGGAGAAATAAAGGAGCTGACCTTGTCTCATCCCACCCATCCTAAAACAGAAATAGCTCCATGCAGAAAATCCACTCCTGGGAGGATTCCAGCTCAGAGCTCTCATGGATGTGTCTGACCACAGCCCAGCCATGACTTTGGGTGTGGAGGGACTTTGCCAGCACAGAACAAATCTGCTGAGGGACCTCCTGGAGACCACAACAAGCAGGGCTTGCTCCAGGCTTTAGAGCCTCAAATTTTACCACCTCTCTCCTCTGGCGAAATTTCAGCCCCAGAGAGGGGCTTGATCCAGCTCTGGTGCTGAGGGGTTCTTTAATTCTTGGAAGATTTTTAATTTCCCTCCCCAAGCCATCATCCTCCCAAGTGCCTTGTAAAGAGACTCCTTCACATCTTCATTTTTATGGCCGGATGTAAGTACAGATAATTTAGAGTCTTCCAGTTATTATTTCTCATTAGTTTTTAATTCAGGAGAAAGAGCTCCTACAGTCTGTTAAATGCTTTACTCACTGCCTTGCTGAGACTCTCATCTGATTTACTGATGGCTTGTGAAGACTTTCTCATTGATTTTTCTTTGCCCTTTCACTGTATTACTCTGATACAGGAGTGAAAAGATTATCTGGGATTGGTGGGTGGCAGGATGAATGTGCTGGCAGAGGAAAGAGGAGAAGACAAAGCAGTTCTGGGGCCACCAAGGGATGTGTTTGAGGCACCTCATGACTTTTATCATGTACTTTTGAGAGCCCATCAATGAGAGGTGGGAGGCACCATGAACACAAAAAATCCTGTGAGTAACAAAAAGGGAAAGAGAGCAGTCAAAGCTTCACTTGACTGTAATGAATGATAAAAGACTAGAAAAAATGTTACAACCCTTTGAGGAAACAAAATCAGAAAATGAAATAAAAGTACATTATTAAATAAAAATACATACCAAAATGTATAAATATATTTAATTCTCATTGCTTTGCATCACAGCTGTGGTTGTGAGGGGAGCATGAACCATTGAAATCACCCCAAGTGAGAGCCACCAACAAAGGAAGAGGCAAGGGAGGGACCCATTTGGGTCAGGAAGACAAACCTGAAGCAATTAAAATAGATACTTCCTCCATCTGGAATAGGCTGCTGATCCACACCAATAAGTTAAGAAATCAGGGAAAAGGGGGAGAAAGATTTTTAGATGGAGGTAGAGAAAAGTAAGGCAGTGCACTGCAATTATTGAACTCTCTGACCAAATAATATTGTTTTCCCAGACTAATTAGTATTCTGTGCATCACAAGTAGCACTGAAAAAGAAACCCCAACTCTGACATGTCCTCCACTTCAAGCTCTGGCTATTTATATCCCCTCCATTTTCCAGAGTGCACCAATTACAGCAGCTCTGCCACAGCCTCTGAGTCTCAGCAGAGCTGAGAGGGGCAGCTGGCCAGAACACAGAACACACAATCCTGCAGCCTTTGCCCTGCCTGCCCCTTAGTGGGGGGCATCTTTCACTCCAAGGCTTTCCTAAGATAAAGGATGCTTTGTCCCAAGCCTGTAATGCAAACAGAAACCTGTCCCCTTGGCTTTGGCTCAGACTCTGCTCTCCAGTTCTTGCTCTCCATGGCTGAGCCCATCTCAAGGCTGCCAGGAGCAGCTGATGGGGAGCCAGGCCAAGGCAGCTGCTCCAGAAATCTCCTTTTTCTCCTCTTTTCCCTCCTCACTTCCTTGCACAGCCCTGGGATGGTGCATGGGGCCAGGGCAGCTGCTGGGGCAGTGCTCGAAGTTTCATTGTTAAAATAAAACTAAGGAGAGCTCTGAGAAAGGCAGGAATTCTTTCTTATCCATATCCCAGGCTTTGAGACACAACTGAAAGAGCTTTGTGAATAAAAGCCTGGGGACAGCTTCATTTTATCATCTTGCTCCTCAGAGAAAAGCAGCAGATCCTGATGAGGGGCAGTGACACTTCCCAAGGAGAAACACAACTTGCTGCTTCTGACTTTTTCATCTGCAGAACTGATCTCTGTCTCAAAGGCAATGAGCTTGGCTGTAGGCTCTGTGATTTAGGGTATATTCACTATTTTTTTTTGCAATGTTAATATTTTCTAGAGTGGAAAAATGTGACTGTTCACAGGGTCTGAGGATGAGGGAAGAGATGAGGATCTGACTCCATGTTTCAGAAGGCTGATTTATTATTTTATGATATATATATTATGTTAAAACTACGCTAAAAGAATAGAAGAAAAGATTTCACCTGAAGGATAGCTAAGAATAGAAAAAGAAGGAATGATAACAAAGGTTTGTGGCTCGGACAGTCTCAGCAAGTTGACTGTGATTGGCCATTCATTAGAAACATCCAACATGGGCCAATCACAGATGCACCTGTTGCATTCCACAGCAGCAGATAATCAATGTTTACATTTTGTTCCTGAGGCCTTTCAGCTTCTCAGGAGGAAAAATCCTAAGGAAAGCATTTTACATAAAATGTGTCTGAGACAGGAAAAGTGCACACAAACACCCCCAGTGTGCAGACCTGTGCAAACCAGCTGCTCAGCAGCACCACGTCCAGCATGTCTTGGAGGATAAAATACAGCTGCTTCTTCACTATGAGGACAAATGTTGTTTTTCTCCTACTTTCAGTGCCCAGAGCACCCCAAAACCTGACTGTGAGCATTGGAATTCATCTTTTTATAGTCAGATTTTGGGGCAGCATCCCAGCCTTCACAGCAGGAGGCAGCTGGCCATGGAGCCTCAGTAAAGATCACCACAAAATACTCAGCAGCTCTCTCCAGATGTAATATTTGGCAACAGGCTTTTTTAGCATTCCATCTCACTGCAGCCCAGAAAAATCTGACTCCTTTCACCAAATAATTGTTAATTTGAGAGAGTCTCTTATGCTCACTTCATTCAGCATTTTGTCTGCTATTCACTTTGGAAGGACATTTTTCTTCTTTTTGCAGATGGAGAATCCTGTAGCCAAATAGTTCTGGATGTTATCCCAGGCCTTTTCTTCTCCCTTCCCCATTCCCCTTCTTCCCTACATCTTCCCCAGACTCAAGCAGACTTTGCACATATTTGGAGGATTTTTAATTTAACAGTGTGTTTGAAAAATAAGAGTGACTCAGGGGATACAAAACATATGCAAAGATGTGATGATTTTAACTATTAAATTTTGAAGTCCAATGCCTTCTTATTCCATGCCTGCATTAATTTGGTTAAACAAGTTACCAGTGTTATCTGTACTCCAGCCATTCCTACAAATGCCTTCCCATCTCAATTCCAAAGAAAGAGCACAAATAAGATTATGAATTTTCATTCACTATTGAATGTACCCGTGCCCATCTCAAATTTCCCAAGGTCATTTCCTGAGACATCCCTTTGGAATGTTTGTATTCCAGGTGCATTTTAGTACTTAAAAAGAAAAAGAAGTGAGAAACCACTTACCCATCACCTCCACATACCTCACTCAATGCCCTCCTCACTCAATTCTTTGAATATTGTATTGAACCTTGCTAAAGAGTAGGGACAAACAGGTTTTTCTGTCCAGTTAACTGACTCTGAAACTAGCAGCTTTTGGTTTCTTTTTCTCCTATTTTTTCAGCAGAAAACTGGGAAACTAATCAAGCTAGGGAAAAATAAAAAACAAAATGAAGGGTGGAGAACGTCCCAGAAGGATGAAGAGCCAAGAAAATACTTTTTACTAGAGCACAAGTGATTTTTAACAATATGTCACTTACATTCTCTAGCTCTGACTGGAGGAACTGACTGTGATCCTCCAAGGAATGCAAACACACACATCCAACATCTGCAGCAGGAATCTTTCTTGATGCCTGGCTTGCATGCCATGACCATAATGCTGTCCTCACCTGGGAAAAATCATACAGTGCAGATATTGGAAACCATCCTATCAGCACACAGAACACACCTCCTCCTGCCCCTCAATCCCAAAATTTCTGAAAAATAAAAGGTTTATTTGATGAAATGAGTATTGCTTCTGGAGGGAGTTACTCCCACACACCTGTACAGTTTCCCCCTTTCAGAAACAGATTTCCTCTTAAAGGACATTCCCACATGCCCAGAAGCCAGGACAGTCAAAGCTCCAGTCTTGTGCTGTCCTTATTTGTCTTATTCCCTTATTTTCACCAGCAGGATAAATTCCTTTCCTTTCCCTCTTGTTACAAATGCCCTGTCACAAAGGCAAGGGGTCTCAGGTTGGAAATGGGGGTGTGTGCTCTATCCCCATCTGTCAGAGCTGGGGCAGTTCTCTGCTGTTCCTGGGGCAGTTTTTCCTTTCTCTCTCCCACAGCCAACCCTCCCTCCAGGAAATCTCTGCTGTCCATGGCCACTGAGTGTCCCTGCAGGGCTGATCCAATCCCAGCATCCCATGGGGAGATGCTCCGCCCAGGGGAGGAGCCAAGCATTCCTGCCTGGATCCAATCTGAGCCTGGCACAGCACAGCAGCCTTTGCCCCCTGCATTGCCAGAGGAGCAGCTTTCTGCTGCCCTGCATGGCCAGAGGGAGCCCAGGCCCATCTGCAGCAGCCCTGGAGCTGCAGAGGAAAACTCCCCCCTTGTGCAGGATCCCTGCTGCAGCAGAGCCACAGCTGGCACTGCAGGAGGGCTGAGCCCCCATGGGATGGGGCTGGGACACCGCCCTGACACACAGGGGACAGGGACTGCTCTCACTCTGGCAGTGCTGTTTTGTATTACTGCATTTTTATTTTTATTTTTTCCTTAAAAAAGAACTGTTATTCCTACTCCCATATCTTTGCCTGAGAGCCTCTTAATTTCAAAATCATAATAATTCTTAGGGAGAGGGTTTACATTTTCCATTTCAGGGGAGGCTCCTGCCTTCCTTAAGAAAACACCTGTCTGTTCAAACCAAGACACAAGGTATGAACAGCAGGGGATGGAGATTGAATTGTGGCTGGTCCCTGCCCCAGGGCCCCCGTGCTGCACCAGGAGGTATAAAAGAGCACAGAAAGAAACGAAAAAAAAATTATTATGAATTTACCACTCAGCACTCCCTGAGGGAGAAGAGGGAAATACAGACAAGGAGGTTGCTCTTTAGGAACACACCTGTCAGGTTGGTCATGGTGGGAACCCTGCCTAAATGCCTCAAAATTTAGGCAGCAAGGTGGGTACCACTAGGGCAAAAAACCACTAGGCACTGTAAGGACAAAAAAGATGGTACTCTCATGTTTTTCTCCCTATTTATAAGTGTTGCAGTCAATATTCAGTAATTTAAAAGAGAGTGTGAGCTACACTGTAAGGGCTTGCAGTGAGTGCCAGGAACTCCTGATGTTGGGATTTAGTGTTGAGGGTGTCTTCTTTGTGTCTTACCAGGGACAAAAGTGACATTGAGGAGGAATTGTGCAGCCCCAAAACAGCCACCTGCTCACTCCCCTGGGATGAGATGTATTGGAACCTTGGTTACTGAGAATTTTGGGCTTTCTGTGCTGACAGGCACTGACCCCCAAGAGAACACTGCATTTGACCTGAGACCATGGAGAAAACTACCAAAATTGAATGACAGACCTGGGATTATGAGTGTGTAGTTTGAATAGAAGTGTGTAATAATGTGGTAGAAAACTTAGAGTTTAAGGTTTTAGAATATAGTAATATATATAAAGCAAAACAGAAGTTTTAAGACAGAAACTAGTCCTCCTTCTTCACCCTCTTCTCCTTGGGTTTAAGTAATATTGTGTAATTAGATAAAAAAGTTTGCATTGTGAGCCATGAGTAGTTAGTTATTAAGTTAAAAGTAAAAATAATTTAAGTTTAATAAACCACTTATTCTTTAAAAGGCCTTGTAGAGAGAGAAATATATCTCCATTTTGTACTTTGTGAAGTTCTGTAGAACTCACAGTTTGTGAGACTGTAATATAGAGGAGAACTAATAAACATAATAAGAAATACCTTCTTGCACGTTTAATCCTGAATTTAGCAAAAAAAAAAAAGAAAAAAACAAAACCAAAAGAATCCACAGGTAGGGTAGCAGAGAAAAAACTCCTGGGTTTAGATAAAGACATCCAACAGGAAAAGCTGCTCAGGAAAACAAAGCAAAACACAAAATTCATTCCCCACTTGCCATGGCAGGCAGGAGTTCAGGGCTCCATCACAGTGCAGTGATACCTAACAGTGACTTGGAAAGGCAAATTAACCACTCCAAACATCTCCTTCTCCCCAGTTCTCCATGCTGAGCATGGCCCCACATGGTGTGGGACATCCCTGGGTCGTGGCTGTGTCCCCTCCCTCTCCTTGCTGGGCTGAGGGGCAGAAAAGGCCTTGGCTCTGTGTGAGAGCTGCTCAGCAAGAGCTGAAACAGCCCTGTGCTGTCACCACTGCCCCCAGCCCAAACCCAAAACACAGCCCCACTGCAGAGAAAATCAACTCTACCCCAGCCTAAACCAGCACAGCCATAGGAAATACATTGTTCTTACCATAAGACATCATTTCCCAGGGAACAGGACAAATCCTGCTTCCCTGAGTAAAAGGCATGCATGACCTGACTCCCTGTGCACAGCCATGGTACAGAGGGAATAATTCATCCATTTGTAGGAACCCAGTGTGGGTCCATGTCACAGACACATTTTATGAAAAATCCTCTCCTTAGGATTTTTCCTCCTGAGAAGCTGGGAGGCCTCAGGAACAAAATGTAAACAAATATTATCTGCTGCTGTGGAATGCAACAGGTGCATCTGTGATTGGCCCATGTTGGATGTTTGTAATTAATGGCCAGTCACAGTCAGCTGGCTCAGACAGAGAGCCGAGCCACAAACCTTTGTTATCATTCTTTCTTTTTCTATTCTTAGCTAACCTTCTGATGAAATCCTTTCTTCTATTCTTTTTGTATAGTTTTAATATAATATATATCATAAAATAATAAGTCAAGCCTTCTGAAACATGGAGTCAGATCCTCATCTCTTCCCTCATCCTCAGACCCCTGTGAACACGGTCACAGGTCCAAGCCTGGAGAAAGGATCTGTGTGGGAAATAACCCGCAGCTATTTTAATAAAAGCTTGGTTCAACACTTGCTGAGCTCTGTGCTGATGAGAAAACATCCTTGTTCCTCCTGCATGCTGCCCACCAAGGAGCACAGCAAGGAAACACAGGATACCAAATGATTGCTTCCTTCACCTCGGGGTTTAATGGCAAAAAATAGCTGATTCAAATCTGTTGTTCAGCCCTCCTCCTGGCCTTTTAAATTTCTTCAGGCAGATTTATCTGCAGCTACTCCATTGATTTCAGTGCTGCGTAAAGGAGTCAGAGGAATAGCTCTGGAAAATTGGAGAGCAGTGCTTGTGTAGCCTTTCCCTCAGTGCAAGACCAATGAGTACCCCAAAGGATGGATGAGAACCACCAGTGTCAATAAGGGTGACTCACTGCCTCTGCTTCCTACCTGAGATAAAAGAGAAGAATCGCAGAGAAAGTCTGGCAAACAGGTTATTTTCTCAGGCCTTGTTTGCTGATAGCTGCTGGAGCCGGCTGTTTGCTCCAGGGACTCAGCCCTGGGTTTGCTTTTGGCAGTCAGGGAACTTTCATGGGTTTTTTCCAAACAGCAGCACAGGAATTTTCTGGAAGTCACTTCAAATGCAAATGGCTTTCATTCACCTTGCTAAATATTTTAGTAATGGAAAGGATTATCAGAAAATAGCTCATTCTGGTAATTTGTAGAATTTTCTCAGTTCATTATACAAAGATTCCTGTACCTGGTCAGTCAGTTTTGATCTTGTATTGTTCAGACAAGCATCCATTGACACAAGTCAGTTTTGTGCAGTTGTGGCCACAGACACTCACGCAGAGTTTCCTGATCAAATCCTCTCCTTCAGAAAACAAGTGCTGCTATTGAATCAGAAATTAGGAAATAGTTTTGAAATGGTAATTTGATTTTACATTTTGTTTTGCCATTCTTTTTTTTTCTTCTTTTAAATGTATTGCAAAAACCTCTCCTGAGATACACATTTTTCATCTTAAGAGAACAGTTACCTTTTGTTCTGGTTATCCCTCAGGAGAGCTGAAGGTGAATTAATAAGAATTGTATATAAAATATATAAAACCAGCTTGTAGTTACAGTATATTTGAAAGATGAGCTCTCCAATAAGCACCACATATGCACAAGACCAGTTCACTTTGTAAAGAACATGATTTATTTTGTTTTACTTAGCTAGCTCTCCTCCAAAAGAAAAATCATTTTGTACATTGAAATACCTCAGCCATATTAAAATACAGCTCAACATTCTGCCCCCACTGAATCCAATGGCAGATTTCCACACCAGATTATAATAGCACCAATATTTCATTTCCAGGTAGGGAAAAAAAAATCCAGCCAGCCTTTAGCAAGCTAAAAGCACTTCTGTCTTGACAGATGCTTTTAGGGACCCAGAAGGTGGGGGGGAAATTAAAAACAAAAGGAAAAAAAAAAGGAATACCAGTGCATCAGGTTTATGCCATCTGGCAAAGTGATGAACAAAGCCTGTTGTGTCTGAGGCTGGGCCTTGAACTGCCATGAACTCTGCTCATTGACATCCCCTGGAGATGCTCTGCAGGGGCATTCCCTGGGAAAAGGAGAGGGAGGTGTCCCCTGTGAATGGCCTGATGATGACAGCTCCTTCTCCAGAGGCACCACACCATTGGGAAGGCAGAATGTGTGAAAATGCAGAAATAAGCAAAGAAAGGTCAGAGGAGTAGGCAGGGGTTGATGAGGAGAGACAGAACCTCTCCTGCGTCTCTAGCTTAGGCAAGCAGAGATGTAAAACCCCTCAGGTGTTCAAAGTCTGGCCTGGGAGGCAAGGGAATTGCCCCTTTTACTCCAGAACACACAAAGATGTTGGCTAATCACACCCAGGTGAAATGAAGTGCAGTGGAGGCTCCTGGGGAAGTTTCTGGAAATGCCAATCCTTGGGAATTATTCAGAGCAGGTCTGGGCACAGCCTTGAGCATTGCAGCTTTGGCAGCCTCAGGAGCCGCTGGGGCATGGAAGGGGAGAAGAGTGGGCTGGGGAGGGGATGGGGGCAGAGACAGATGTGACCGTGTTCCCAGGGGTCTCAGGATGAGGGAAGAGACGAGGATTTGACTCCATGTTTCAGAAGGCTGATTTATTATTTTACAATATATATTATATTAAAACTATACAAAAAGAATAGAAGAAAGGATTTCATCAGAAGGCTAGCTAAGAATAGAAAAAGAAGGAATGATAACAAAGGTTTGTGGCTTGGCTCTCTGTCCGAGCCAGCTGATTGTGATTGGCCATTAATTAGAAACAACCACATGAGACCAATCACAGATGCCCCTGTTGCATTCCACAGCAGCAGATAATCATTGTTTACATTTTGTTCCTGAGGCCTCTCAGCTTTTCAGGAGGAAAAATCCTAAGGAAAGTATTTTTCATAAAAGATGTCTGCGACAGGCAGAAGCAGTTTTGCTCAAACCTTTGCATTTCCTGGTGAGCAGCCGTCCATGGGTTCCTGCATCTTTATGGTTTGCTCTGAGAGAAACCACACAGGCTGGGCTTACAAAGAAAAAAAAATTAAAACAGGAAAAAATTGATGAGAAGACCTGTTATTAAACATACCAGAGATCACAGAAAAAGGCATTTGGAAGCTGCCCAGGCTGTCCTGTGTAAAAGCTGCCAGGTTTTTGCAGCGCCGCCTCTGCGGCTGTGCCCGAGGCACCGCTGGCAGGCTCAGCCTCCAAAGCTCATTGTGGGCAGCTTGGCAGGGACAGGAGGTTTCTGGCAGGTAAACACAGCTCTGGTGGCTGGCAGGCCTCTATCAAGAATGTGGAAGCAGGGGATATAAAAAGAAGGATGGTTTTGCATCAGCTGGAGTCACAGGTCTGTGCTTGCAGATGAGCTGCAGGTCACCTTGTGGTGGGGACAGCTGCTCCCAGGGATGCCAGCAGGAGCAGGGTGGGACATCCACTCTCCATGGAGCCAGTCTGGATCATCAAGGGTTCTTACTAGGCAAAAAAGAAAAGAGAAATCCACCATGTGTCTTCCAAAGCTGCTGTACCTCAAACCCAGTTATGAAAGCGCTCTTCGTTTTATGTAACAAAACCTTTTACTTTAATCTTTTCATTTCAAAGTGCCTGGGGTATATAAAAAAAAAGAGCTCTTGTGATAAATGCTTCAGATTTCATGGCAGCTTCATTGGGTATTTCAGTCCAGCTAATTTCTTACAAGGTAAGAAAATCTCCAGTGACACTGGATTCCCTTTGTTCCCCCTCAGGCACTCGGTGCCCAGTCTGTGCTCTCACAGCAAGAGTTTAGAGCACCTTGGGAAAAAATCTCCTGCAGACTTGTGGGGGTGGAGGCAATCCTTGGTTGGAAAAGATAATTTTTTGGTAAAAGGCAGCCTTTCCCCCAGCTGAAGCCTGAATCAATGAGTGGTAGTCGCCATCCTCAGCTGGCTGAATAAGCCCTCCTGGATGTGAGTGTATCATTGCCTCTGCATTATTCCTCTGACTGATATCATGGGAAAGGCTTGGGGTTTCATCACTGAGTAAAGCAGACTGCGTTAGCTTCCTGGATATCCAACACTCCAGGTTTTTTTCCATCTGCTGTGCTTTTTGATCAAATGAGATGCTCATACAATTCTAGGTGTGAGAAGAGAGGCAGACCAGCATCAGATGACTTTGATACCAGTTTATTTGTTAAGAAATCCACACAAAGTCCTGCTTTGATGGAGAAATCATCAAGTTTTCCTGTTAAATATCCTCTAGCTGGCATTCCTGCCCTTTCAGGAGTTCTGTTTCTTAGGTCACAGAAGCTTGTTCAACCCTGTGACCGTGTTCACAGGGGTCCAAGGATGAGGGAAGAGACGAGGATCTGACTCCATGTTTCAGAAGACTGATTTATAATTTTATGATATATATTACATTAAAACTATACTAAAAGAATAGAAGAAAGGATTTCATCAAAAGGCTAGCTAAGAATGGGAAAAGAAAGAATGATAACAAAGGCTTGTGGCTTGGTTCTCTGTCCAAGCCACCTGGACTGTGATTTGCCATTAATTAGAAAAATCCAACATGGGCCAATCACAGATGCACCTGTTGCATTCCACAGCAGCAGATAATCATTGTTTACATTTTGTTCCTGAGGCCTCCAGCTTCTCAGGAGGAAAAAATCCTAAGGAAAGGATTTTTCATAAAAGATGTCTGCGACACAACCCCTTTTTATATCTTCATGTACATACACTTACACATCCCTGCCTCCAAAAAACACTCAGTTTAAAAAGTTCTGCACAAAGCAAGTTAAAATCTCCAACATTTCCCTCAACTAAGCCCATCAAGAGGACCAGACCCAGCTGGGCCAGTTAACCCTGGATAACAGGGCTTGAATTCCAAGTCAAGAAACCATCCAGGCTGTAACAACACTGAATACTAAAAGTCCAAGCTCTCCCTGTTAATGAGCACATGCATCAAGAGGCAGAGCAGTGGCCTGTGCTACCTGCCACACTGACTGCTGCTGCTAATGAACAGATTAAAATCTGTTCTCTCCTCTTCTGTCCATATTAACATTCTGAAGGAAGTTCCTCCAGTAAATTAAATCTTAGGGGAAATTACCATTAGAGGGTGTAGGTCGTTAAAGTACATTGGAAATCTGCTAAAAAGGGGGTAGAGTTGAAAGTACTTTTAATTAATTTAGGGTCAAATTGTCCCTGGGATGTCAAAATGGTCTCTCACTATATCCCCCAAAACTACACTTCCAAGAGACAGGTGAGGAAGGTGTCAGGATTTCAGGATAACAAGTGGCAGGAGGTAATTAGCAGCTCCACTTGTGAAGATGAAGCAGGGAGAGCAGCACACAAACAGTCTCCCCAGCAGAAGGTGAGCCAGCACTGACAGCTGGGCTCTGGCTGCTCAGGCTACCAAGGATTTCTTGCTTCAAAGCCTGTCAGCAACACTCAGGGTGCCAGGAGCCTCCCAGAGCTGCTTTGGGCTCACAGCAATGCAAAAGAAAAGCCTTGAAATGGTAACCTGACCCTGCAGGGGATGTGGCTGAGAAAGGCCAGTGTGTCAAGGGATGTGGTGTTTTGTGGAGATAACTGAAAACTCCACAACTTTGTGAAAGTTGTAAAGCTGGTATGCTTATTACAGCATTGGATGCGTGTGGAGATTGCTCTTTTTAAAAGACATGCCTACTTCTGGGAACTTTAGGTGTCGCAGACATCTTTTGTGAAAATCCTTTCTTTAGGATTTTTTCCTTCTGAGAAGCTGAGAGGCCTCAGAGACAAAATGTAAACAATGATTATCTGCTGCTGTGGAATGCAACAGGTGCATCTGTGATTGGTCTCATGTGGATGTTTGGAATTAGTGACCGGTTGTGGCAGAGCTGGCTTTCTCTCTATCTGAGCCACAGACCTTTGTTTTCATTCCTTTCTGTTCTTAACTCAGCTAGCCTTCTGAGAGGAGACCTTTTCTTCTATTCTTTTTAGTATAGTTTTAATGTAATGTATACCATAAAATAATAAATCAGTCTTCTGAAATATGGAGTCAAATCCTCGTCTCTTCCCTTATCCAAAGACCCCTGTGAACACCATCACACTTTAGGTTCTTTTTTATCTTCTTCTCAAATACACATGTATGTAATTTCACAATAGGTTCATAAATTTTCATTTTTACGAATTTTGCGTGACGTTTGCCGCTAGTTCGTCTTTATCAGAAAGAATTTTTAGGTTAGGTTGACTTGCTCTCACAGCAGTCTCTTTGTCTTTCTTTATCACCTTCTGTTTTTCTCTTCTTTATCTCTGTCTTTCACTGAAGGAGTTTCTCTGAGCTTAGGCTTTTGCAGGCTGAATAGCTATGTTTTCAAACCACAAAGATGTACACTTAAATCAAAATGGATTTCTACTCTGGAGAATTTCTACTCTGTCTCAGTGGCTGACAAAGGGCCTTTTTCTTACAAGAGAACCAGGTGAAATGATGGAGAAGCAGGAGCAGGGAGTGACTTTCCATTCCCCAGTGTAGCAAACACTGCCCCATCCTCTCCAGGCATGCGGTGATGGGATGAGTTGGTGCAGACTCCAGAAATGAAGCTCACCCATCAGGCACGTTGGAGATCTGAGGGAAAGGTAATTAAAATGCCTGGATTTTTACAGATTTGATAAAAGTGCTAATCTTACACTGCAGGATAGATGCTGGGAGCCTGCCTGAGCTGCAGCCCAGGATTGTGTTAAGGAAGAAGCAAACAGCAATGTGTGTCCCATGGCAGGCAGGGAGTGCTCCCACCCTGTGGTCCTTTACCCAGATAACACATTAATCATTCAGGCTCTGCAGAACAGAAGGAATTGACTTGCCTTGCTCTGATTATTGGGATATGCTAATGAGTTTCAGTCATAGCTAGATAATTGCAGGAAGCATCTGAGACCTCAAGAATTGCATCTCTAAAACCAGATGTTTGGATAATGAGGTCCTCAAGAAACCCAGCTAACAGTAATTAAACAGATAACAAATTTAACATTTAACAGCACCAATTACTATTTTTTTCCTCAGCAAATTACCACTAAATTAGAAATCGCCATTTCTTTGCCCTGTGGCTATTTTTTAACTCAAAATGACAATGGAGGAAAAATATATTGTCTCACAAAGCCTTTACTTCTCTCTGTTTTCACTGTGTTTTCCCCAAAGCAGGGAAAGGAGGGAAGGCAAATAAATGTCACTGAATTAGAAGTGATGAGTGCTGGGACACAGAGAGGAGTATGTGGAGAATGTCAAATAAGAAATTTCAGGAATGTATTAAAGAATTACAGTAAATTGGATGGTAGTGACTCAAGGAGAACAAGATCTCAATGCTCCTCATAGGAATTACCAGTGCCTGACAACAAATGCATCCTCAGCAGGCAAAGGTGATTGCACAAAGAGAGAAGTCAGGGACCCCTGTGAGGCTGGAGAAGATGCAGAACACATCAGGGCACCTGCTTGGCATCAGGGTTTTAAATCCCTGCCCCCAAATACACACACTTGCCCTGGTAAAGCTGGAGGGTGGCCACGGGAGAGCAGGAATATAAAAATGCAGATTTAAATTCAGGCTACATCAACATTACAAGGACAAAGAACTGCATTAATGCTGCTCTCTATTGACAGATAAAAGCAAAGCTCAAGGAACATGACTTGCAATTCTTTTCCCTTTTCTGTAACTATCTAATACTCTTGGGACCCTCTGGAATGTTATAATATCATTGGGGGCTCTTACTGGAGAAGGTAACAAACCCAGGGAATTTCAGGAATGAGGGAAAGGCTGTGCTGAACAATGGATTGCAGTTTTTTTGCTGCCAAATAATCCCACAAAGGATGAGAAAGAAGCAAGCACAGGGCCCTGAGTTAAGGTTTGAGTACAGCAGGGGCTGTTAATTATTGCCTTCAGCATGTCATGATCCACATTTGCTGAAAGGGGAATATCAGGAGGGAATACCATGCACAGCCTGGGTTCAGGCAGCATTTGCACCAGCTGTGGGAGCTCACTCAAGGATTTAATGTGCTCTCCTCTCCAGTTTATCTGTCCCATCAGCCCAGGATGTCACCCTGCTTGTTATCAGATGGAATGGAATGGGGTGGGGTTTGGGCTCTGATTCTCCCTCTCCACCCAAGGTCCTGTAGTTTTTCCTGGTTTTGTATTGAGTTTGGCTTCAGTTTTCCCACATGTTATTATTGCCAGGGTCCCCCTGCATGTTTCCATCCATTCTTCAGGGGGTGTTATTTCTCTAATCTCTGCGGTGTCTGGGGTTCAGGACCCTGTATGTTCATCACCTCAAATTTTCCTTCCAACTTTTTGGTTTTTTTCTCCTTTTCTCTCTGTTTTCTTGTGCCCACTTTTCAAAGGCAGTGATAATTCAGCTGCTTTCTTGCCTTCTATTTCTTCCTTTAGGTCCTGTTCCCTTCTATTATCATTCTTCAGTTGCTGGATGGCTGCCTAACATTTTACAAACAAGTCCACAATTCCATTTTCTTTCTGTATGTGATCCCTGGCCACCTTTAGGTGTTCTTGCACAGCTTTCCAGCCATTACAAGTGCACTCTCCTGAGGGTTCAGGACTTGGATTCCTTCCATGCTTTTGTAAGGAATCAGGGATATCACTTCCCATCCTGCCCACTCTGCTGACTTGTTATGCATCTGTGGTTTCAGGTTGCTCAAAGTTTCACCATCAAAGGTATTTAGCAGAAGTAGGTTCAATATAAATTTGTAAAAGTGGGACTTAACAAAATCTGATGGCAAGGGTCACTCTATTACTTACTGCACTGATGAAGCACACAAAGGAAAATTGAGTTAAAATTGACCTAGAATGACTTACACAGAGTCTGAAGATACAAAATGTCAAAAGCAACCCTCCTATTGATCAGAGAGGACCCTTCTTTACCCTCTAAACCCCTGATAAAGCTTATGTGAGCTAGGTCCAACCTTAGTCTCAGACTTCATCAATAGTTTTATCTAAAAAACTTTGTTTAGCAGCACTTAATCATTGACTAAACATTTATGGAGTGAATCAATAGGATTTACTGCAGTCACAACAGTGATTTAATTATAGATCTGAGATCCCAATGCTTGTACTATACTTGCTATAGGGATTTCAATCAATTAAGACATCCACACACACAAAGGAAAACAATAAAGAGAAATATACATATGATTATGTTATATATTATATACATAATACATAATATAATATTATGTATATAATTTATAATAGAATTTATATTATGTTATATTATATATAATAAATTTAATATATAATAATAGATAATAAATTCTATTATACATTATATATTCAAATAGACAATATTTCCTGTTGAAAATCCCCTTGATATATATTATATATATAATATATATATTATATATATATTATACTCAAGGGGATTTTTAACAGGAATACCTTTATATAACATATAATAATATAATTATATATATTATATATATTATTATAACTATAATACATATAATAATATAATTATAATATATAATTATTTTATATATAATTATATATAATATATATAATACATATAATGCATATTATATAATATATACATACATATATATATATATATATATATATATATATATATATATATATAATTATACGTTATATAAAGGTATTCCTGTTAAAAATCCCCTTGAGTTCAGTTAAATACTTCAGATATCTTGGTATTTCTCAATGGGTGAGGGTTGAGCTTTGAGGAATTTCATCCCAGGCTTTGTCAGCTTTTGATGGCTGAGTATGGAAAACCTGAGGTTGGAGACCTCCAAAAGATGTCCTGATCTCTTGCTCTTTGAGATAATCTGGCCCACATTCTTTAGTCCTTTCATCATCTTCCTCTGAAACAGGGAGTTTCCACATTTCCAGGCCTTTATCTCCTCTCTATCTTCTGGTTACTCCAACATTCTTGAAAGGCCATAAATTTAAGATCCCAGATACCCAATCGTCAACACCCTCTGGCTTTGTTTGTTGAAGCTTATCAAGGTTAGTTTCAACAAACCTGAGGTTTGGGTGGTTTCATGATCAGAGTAACAACAAGGATCTGTGAGAAACTCCCAAGTGCTCATACAGGCCCTGACAAGATGATGTAAATTGGGATCATTTCTGGCTGCTCCACCTTCCCTCCCCAGGGCTTATAAAAGATTTCCCCAGGCTGACCTCACAATTCTGAGGTGAGGTAAGAGCCTTCCAGAAAAATGATGAAGAAATCCCTAGTCATTTAATAATAAATCAAGGCCAAAATAAATTTATAATCATGGAGGTCACGAGGTAATGCTTTGGGTTGAGTCCCCTAATTTTAGAGCCGTTTTGCAGATCTTCTCTCTCAGCCTTTCCTTGGTCTTTTGCAAGCCCCACCCCGGGCTGTGTGGCAGCTGATTAAAAATGTCACTTAGGGATGCAAAAACGATAAAAGAACTTTCCAAGAGCCAACCCTGAGCTCTTATTCTGTGCTGCAGCTCCTGTGCTCAGGACAGCACCCAGGACTGTCCTGTGTCCTCAAAATCAGCACTTTAGGATGAGGCTCATCAATTGCTGAAGCACAGCCTGAAATTCTTGACTGCCCACACCCTGGGGAGAGATGAGCATCCCCAGCCTGGCACAGCAGGAGCTGGGGTTTCCCATGGGGGCTGAAGCTTTGTGCAAGCTTTGCTCAGCAAGGTCAGATCTGATAGAGAGATTCAAGGCAGCTTTCTCAAAAGGAGGGAGCCTTTTGCTTCATTCTGATTTGTCCTGTGTTTCTGCATTAAAGGACACAGTCTCAAGTTACCTCAAGGAAGGGATAGGTTGGATATTAGGAAAAAAACTTTCACCAAAAGAATAATAAAGCACTGGAATGCTCTTCCCAGGGAGGTGGCAGAATCACCATCTCTGGATGTGTTTAACAAAAGACTGGACATGGCACTTGGTGCTATGGTCTGGTTGAGGTGTTGGGGCATAGGTTGGACTCATCTCAGAGGTCTCTTCCAACTTCATTATCCTGTGATCTTTATTATAGTGACAATTGCCCATTTTTAGATTAATTTTCTTTAGTCTGGGGCAGTTTCCTCAGTCACTTGGGGCAATTTTGACTTATGGTGGGAAGAGTCATTTACTTCTGAGGGGAAAACTCACCAGCTTCAGTTCAAATGTTTGTGAGAGACTTGGGGAGGAAAGGAGAAGGGGTAGCTGGGGCTGACCTGGGGATTAGCATTTTTAGCAAGGAGGGAAAAACCTCACTGTCCTGCTTTGCTTTGGAAGAGTTGCCCAGCTCTGGGGTGCCTGGAGGAAGTGCAGCACTGCTATGATAGACCAGAAAAATCCAATAACTCCCTTGCTTTTTTCTAAAAATAAATAATAAATAAAATTTATTTTATTCATTTAAAATAAATAAATTTTATTTTAAAATCAATAATAATTTTAATATTAAATAATAATTTTTATTATTATATTAGAAATATCAAATTTTAATATCAAATAATAAATTATAATTATTATAATAATTATTAATATTACTATAAATAACGATATAAATTATTATAAATAATTATTATTAATAAATTTTTATTTTATTAATGATACATAATTAATACAAATAATGTAAATAAATATTTTAAAATTTATAATAAAATTTTAAGATAAATTGTCTACATTAAATACACCACAATAAAGAGAATTTTATTTTTAACATTCAGAAAAAAAATTCATATTTTTCTTTCCATTTAAAACTACCTTTTATTCTTCTTTTTACATTTTTGTCCAATTAACATTGTGGATGTTTTCCTGCTCATTTCCAGTGCAGTGTGCCCTTGTTTCAAAAGGTTTTTCCCACTCGCCTTCAACAATTTTGGGTTTCCAAGTAGGCACTTCTTGGGTTTATCCACAACCCTCAGTCTCAGGCAGTGAGGAGCATCTCCCACCTCAGAGGAGGAAGAGCAGCCCAGGTTTTGGGGGTTTCCTGGGGGCCTCTGGGGAGGGGGAACAGAGAAGGAGCAGCTCCCTCTCCCTGGAGCACTGGGACAGAACAGGGAATCAATTCCCCTGCCAGGTGCCTTGCCCAGGTTTGACCATCAGAGCACCTCAGCATGGCAAAGGTGAAGTCAAACATTTCCTGCTGAACTCATAAATCAGCAGCTGCCCCATTTCCCAGCTATTCACCATTGTTCCTTCATGCCTCCCTCTCTCTGCAGGAAGCCACTTGACAGGCAATAAAACAATCCCTGTGGAGTGTGGTGGGGTAAATCAGCTCCACCAGACTCTCAGAATATTCCCTAAAGGTAGGGCTGGGGGACAAGGCACCTCCCTCCTCCAGAACCATTCAAAAATTCCCACGTCCCTGGTCCCAAGAGAAAGGCAGGAACAACCCACTCTTGTATCTCATTGATCTGTCTGTATGAAGTGAGAATCTCACTGTCTTTACAAGGCCCCAAGAAATTTCTTAAATATCTGTGCCTTCCTTGCAGCCCTTTGCCCCTGCTCTGTTCCTGGCAGCCTGGTGGCTCAGGAAACTGATGCAGGTGGAAAGCAATCCCATTTTTGGCTGGCTGTGGTTTCCAGCAGGATCAGCTCCTTTAAACAGCTCACTGTGGGCCTCCTTAGCAGCTGAAGGGAGAGGTCTGAACCCACTCCCTCACAGCTGCTTTGAACCATGTGCATTTAACCAGCAGCAGGTGGGAATTTCATCACACACCTGAAAAACTCATCTGTTCCTGCCCCTGCCACCCTGACCCATCCAAGGCACCTCTGTTGCAGCCAGTGCTGCTTCACTGTCTGCTGCAAGAACCTGAATCGTGTCAAGGGGGTAAAAAAGCCTCAAGAGTACTAAAGAACTATTCAGATCCAGGGAATAACACAGATGGCCTCTAAAAGTGTGCCTTGGATTATTTGGTTGTGTTTGCTCTCACTGATTAAGGGTGCCTGGGTTTTTAGTAGTAGTGCTTTAGCAAACTACCATTTAAATATTAAACACAAAGCTCAACCTTTACTAGCATTAATGGAGTTGGGTTTTGTACTCCAACAGCTTTGTTGGTCACCAGCACAGCCCACAAACCCTAACTGGAGGAGCCAGAATGAAGAAACCTGAATGTGTTTATGCTGCAACACCAGCCAGGACCCAGGTGTGAAATGCTGGATGCTGGTACCGCTGAAGGGAGATGTTAAATCCCTGCCTGGTTTCCCTGCAGCTGAGGCATTGCTGACAGCAGATTTAATTGCCTTTGTCCTAGCAGGCAGCTAATGAGCATTATGAATAATGCTGTGGCTTTCCAGCCCTCCTGAAGCCATTTGTGGGACCTGACTCATAATTCAGCTGGAATCAAAGGCTGCCAACCTCCTGTATTACCCTTCTGTTCATACTTTATGCTTATTATTCAGGCTAGTCTTTGGAATTCAAGGGGGGCAATGAGATAGGGAGGTGGCAGTAGCTTTTGTTATTTCACTAAAATTCCTCTTGGTTATGTGGCCTGTAATGATCTTCTGTTGTATTTGTAATTAAACTTATTTATCAAAGGAAAACAGGGGTGAAAAGAAGTCCAGCAGGGGGTAACCAGCCTGCTCCATGGGGAGGGCTGGGCTTTGGGCAGTGCCAGTCCATGGCTGGGACAGGGATGGGAGCACGCAGCCCCTTCCATCCTCAGCAGCACTCCTGGGGCACCAACAGGGCATGCAGAGCTCAGAGGCACAATGGGCCTTTCTGTAGCAGGTAAACTCCCTGCTCAGGGGCTGAGTTACATCCAAAAATTCTCCCTGGAGCCATACCCACCTCCTGGGTCTGTTCCTCCTTACATTTTGTTCTCCCTGCCGCGTTCTCTGCACCACCACAGCAGCATCCAAACCTGTCCTATGGGGACTGCAAGAGCAGTTTCTCACCCAGTTCCTGATCCTCAGCTCTCCCAGCTGACTCAGACAAAGACCTGGCTGCCCCAGTGACCTCCTTTTTTTCAGGAGACTCATTTTTTTTCACAAAGCCCCTGGGGTATGTAGATAAATACAGAGATAGATAGATAGATAGATAGATAGATAGATAGATAGATAGATAGATAGATAGATAGATACCATATAATCCCAGAATGGTTTGGGTTGGAAGGGATCTCAAATATCACCTAGTTCCAACCCCCTGCCATGGACAGGGACATCTTTCACCAGACTAGGTTGCTCAGAGCCTCATCCAGCCTGGCCTTGGACACTTCCAGACTGGATGGAGCCCTGAGCATCCACATAGATGGATATATCTCTGTATAAAACCTCATATATGCATCTCTTTGCCTATGTGCAACCATGTGAACTGATTATGATATCATGGATCTATAATTTAGTCACTGTTATAATTGTAGCTAATCCTATTGAGTCACTTTTAAAATGTTAAATTAGTTGGTGATTAACAGTTGCTAACCCCTTCTGCACCCTTATCTTTTTGTACCCATATCCTTCACCCCCTTAACCCTTCCACATCTCTGGTCTCTGTGCAAATCATCTTAAATTGACTCTAATATGATTTTCTTACATGTGCTTCATCCATGGCCTAAGTAATGGAGTCACCTTTGCCACTGAACTCTAAAGTTGCACTCTCATAAATTCATGTTAAAACTTGCTTCCTGCCATCATATCAAATATTTAATAATATTTAATATATAAATACTTGCTTCTTGCCAACACCTCTGACAAAAGTGGCTCTTAATGAGTGCCTGAAGTGCTCATTCTCACAGGGCTGTGAAGAGGGAGCAGCTTCAGCACTTTCCCCTAAAATATTCAAATATTTTCACACCCTTCCCCAGCTGCTGTTTGTATGAGAAATAGGAGAACAAGCAGGTGAAGTGGAAGCACCTCCCAGAGCTCTGATACTTGGTTTTGGTGAGAGTTGGAATGTGTCCCACGTTGGGAGTGCTGGGATGGAGGGTACAGGCTCAGGAGAGGTGTCAGGGAGAGGTTGTGATGAGGTTGCAGTTTGTGATGATGTGATGAGGTTGCAATTTGTCATGATGTGGTTCAGAGCCTTGCAGGGGGATTAGAGGGGATGGAAAAGACAAGAAATTTGCAGTGGGTGTTCATTACTGAAGGCCCAGCATCAATCAGTTGTTCTGTAGGCACTTAGGAGAAGTTTCTGGACCTTTATCCCTGTGGAAAATTTCAATTTCCCAGACACCAACTAGGAATATCATTCTCCCAAGATGAGCAGATCATGAAATTCATGACTTTTGTAGGAGATAACTTCTTATCACAGACACTCAGTGAGACAAATAGCAAAGATGCCCTTCTAGGCTTGCTTTTTGTAGCTAGCACAGGACTTTTGGGGGATGTAGTGGTTTGTGGCTGCCATGGCCACAGCAATCATGAAATGACAGAGTATAAAATGTTCAGTGTAATGAGAAAAAAGGACAGCAGAGCTGCTACCCTGGACTGCAGGAGAGCAAATTTCAGGCTATACAGGGAGCTGTTTTAATGGAGCACAGTCAGAATCTGCTTCTGAGGGTTTAGGGAGCCCACAAGTATAGGTCAGACTTTAGAAATCCCCTTCTAGAACACTGGAGCAGATGAATCCACTGTGGTTTGAGTTAAGCAGAAGGAACTAGCTGAACAGGGAACTCCTCATGGAGCTCAGGAGGAAAAAGAAATCATGCAAGGTCAGGCTTCAGAAGGCACAAATTCAAAGCTCCATTAGAATTGAAAGAGAAACATCACCAAGGGAAAAAAACAGAGACTCATGTTTAGGAAAGGAAATGTATTTTATTGAAAAAAAAGGTTACATTTCACTTATACACCATGAAAATACTGAGTTGTGTGTTGTTTTCATAAGAAGAGGTCAAGACTTGCACAAGAAAACCACATTCTTTATTACAGCATTACTCCATGAGATGAGGCTCTGGTGGCATCTGCACTGGGTGTTTTCACTATACAGTAGAGCAGGGCTACTAAATGTGCTTTGGGCAAAAACCCTAAATATTGGCCTCTTCCAGGTGCTACTGCCCATTGCAGACATGGCACTCATTTGGTCAATACTGAATTATTTCTGAATTAGAGACAAATCTCATATTTCTCTACTCACATAATCCTAGGCAAATTCATAGCTACCCCTCCCCTCCATTTTTAACAATCTTTATTAATTTTCCACATTCAGCCAGATAAAAGCATGTTAAAGCAGAATATGGCTTGCCAATCTCCCACCTCCCAGCAAGAAAACATCACTGAAAGGGGATTCATTGCACCAACAGACACTGACAGCAAATCCAGGATCACTGGATGGTGCTGAATTCTCCAGGGTTTCCTCCCATCACTGCAGCTCCAGCAGCAAGCCAAGTTTCCTCCCTGCCAAGGCATGAATTCAGACCCAGCACCTGTCAGGCATGTGAACACAGGTGCTGTACCAAAAGCAGGGCAGGAGAGCCTGCAGGTGGCATCCCAATGCCATCTGTCACAGCTGTGTCCCAAGGACTGTGCTCCAAGCCAGCTGTGACAGGCTCCATCACACCTCTGAAAGCCCCTGTGAACTACAGACCTCTGGGGTGGAAATTCTTATCAATCTGTCAATGAAAATTAATGCCACATAAATTCTCAGGTAACTGTCCTTATTTATTTATAGATTTATTGATGTAATTTTCTCCTTGCTTAAAGGGGGTGGAAAGGAAAAGAGCCAGACCTGGACAACTCTGACACCATGCAAGTGCTGTGAAAACAAACTGGACATTTTCTCCACCTGGGTCTCCCCATTCCATTCCCTATTTAGAGCACTGATTTATTCTGTGCTATTTCCTGCTCTGCTAGGCACAAGCATCACACAGGTCATTAAGAACAGCCACACCAATTTTTTAAGTACTATAATATTTTTGCTACACAGAGGATGGGATGGATTGAGAACACCAAACTCTGATTACTGCATCTCCAGCTCTTTTTTTAAGTGCTTTGCTCACAAAGATCTTTTCTTTACTATTAACCATGCAGCTGTGCAATTAGTGCTCAGCCAGCACCTCACTTCCAGGGAGAGGCAATTCCAGTCTCCCTCCTTTAGAGCAGCTGCATTGTCCCAGACCCTCTCTAGCATGGGCACTCATCTGTTCCCAGCATGAGGAGGTTAAGGGAACTAAAGATTAAAGCTTCAGGAGTTTTGACTGGATGAATTCCCCATTGATTTTAGCTCTTTCATGTCCCTTGTTATGGAGACAAGCAAATCAGGGACAGCAGAGATGATGGGAGAGGAAGGTCAGGGTACAGCTTTCTGGTGTAGCTGAGATGGACAAGCTAGATCCACCACAGCAGCTGATAATTCTCTACCTTTCTTTCCAAAAGCACAAAAGCCAAGCCTGAATCATCTGAATAATGCACTTCCAGAGTCTCTTGGTTCTCCATGGCCTGCAGGAGAAATTTAAGGGAATTATGCCGTGGCCAGGAGAGCAGGGGGGTGTACACCAGGAGCTTTGGGGTGCACAAAGAGCTGTGCTGAACCACAGCCTTGGGACAGCCCTGCCCCACAAACCCAACAGCTCCACACCACCCTCAGCTCAGAGCAACTCCTCCACATTCCCCCACAGGAGGGTGCAGGCAAAACAGCCCCTGTGCCACCACCACGGGGATGCTGCACCCACAGATTCCCAGGGGAGGAAAGGCAGGCACAACAAACCCCCAGCACTGCTGTTCCCTGCCACTGCCTCCCTCCTCAGCATCAATTATTCATTCCAGTGACATTTCCACTGCTAACTTAGCAAAGCAGAAGTGCTTCTTTTTTAACACATCCAGAAATTGGGAACTCTTGGGAGAACAACTCAGGATAAATTCTCCTCTATTTTTGCAGTGGTGATTCATTCACAAGAGTGGTGAGGATGCTGCCATGTTAAATTAAAAGGGACATAAACGATGCTCAGTTTTGCCAAACTGCTCTGGTAGGTATTGACAATTATCACAGGACAATGCTCCAAAAACTCCTTTATGATGCAGACCCTTGTGCCTTTTACAAACACCCAGAAGTTCAACAAAAAAAATGAATCTGGGCAGTTGTGCTTTAGCCCTGGTCTCCCAGCCATAACAAACAAAGACTCAGTATGCTCAGCAAGATGAAAAAACCCTGCTCTGGTTTTGAACCCTGTGAGCAGCTTTGCCTTTTGACTGAATGGGATTTTATCAGAAACTCAGCTCTCCTGAAAGGTATTTATGAATTTGAATTCGGCACAAACAAGTGAAATTCTTCATGCTATTACAGCTGACAAACTACAAGGAAAAAAAATCTTTTTCTATTCAGCAGTCTGTGCACAGGTTTAGCACAAGCTGTGAATTAGCTTGGTCAGCTCCATACAATGGAACAAGCCATTTTTTCCCATCTTTTGCCATCTCTTGGCTTGTCCATGTTGCTATTAAGCACTTTTAAGACCCCCCTGTTTTATTTAATTAAATAAACAAACCCATCTCCAATTTTTAATCTAACTTAGATGTACTTGAAACTTCTTTCCAGTGCAAAATTCCAGGCTTATGTCACAAAGCTCACCTGATTTTAAAGTGGATAAGGTAGCAATATTTAGGGTTTTCTTTTTGAACAATGGTTATTTACCATCCTATTGCCTCTCTCTACTAGGTAGAAGCCTTACTGCAGGAAGGATACAACTTGTAATGGCCAACCAGAAAAATACACTAACACTAGAAAGCCTACAGTTTCATCAGAAATTAAATAATTTGCTAATACACAGAAATTCATTGTTTTTCTGGCACAGAAGTTGTTGAATTACTACACACACCTCAAGGACAATCATTTAAGATGTGTAAACAGATAACAGGTCCACCTAGTCAGTACAAAGCACCACACAAATTTTAAGTACATAGAAAGTTTGCTCATAAATATTTCTTTGTTTAACAATTCAGCACTAAAAAAATATGACTTAAAAAGGCATCTTTTATTAAGTTATTCAGTTTGTCCAGGGCTGGTGGGGTTGTACTATCCCTACTATATTACAGCCACCTGACTCTCTTTCCAAACCATTTTACTTCTCTGGAAGAAAAGGCTATGTGTGGCTGGGACCCAAAGCTTCAGCACAATCTATAAAAATATAATTCTTTAAGACCTTCTGCTCACATCCTGAAGGCCTACTCAGCCAGCCCCCCAAATTCTGCTTCCCACCCCTACCACATTGCAAATAAAGCTTCAACATACACACACACACACAGAGTACATAAATTACACTCTTCTACACACAGATTTTGTTTTTTCTAAACAGCAATGCAACCACGAGGGCAATAGGTGTGATTTCAGTGGTAACATATGGCACAGCCTTCTCATATTGCTGGTTTTCTCTCTCTCTGAATAATGTGCTGCCTTATTCACTGGGATTTATTACCATTATTTGAGGAGGCACTGATCAGGAATGGGTGCACATTTAGGAGCATCCCACCTGCCTCAAAAGCAGCAAAAGCACCAAACTGGTGGCACTGGGTTCCTGGTGAAGCAGATGGGAGCTTTCCCTGGCTGTTGAGTACCACACCACATTCCTCCCTTCTGGGCAATGCTGAGGACTGGCTGGGTCTCTCCTAACAGCAGCAGCCCTTGCTCAGGGCATACTCCTCCAGTGGGTGACTGAACCTTGGGGATGTACCTGAAATCTGCTCCTGCATGCATGTTTGTAATAAGCTCATTTATTGACAATAAAGCACTTTCAAGAGTTTCCATTTCTTTCAAAGAGCTGTTTTTGGGCTGTGATGGAACATCTCGAAGCTCAGTTTCCATGGCTGACAAATGTCTCCAGTGGAGGTGGTTCAGAAAGCTGCAGAGCTGCTCAGCAGGCTCTCACTTACCAGGAACATGAAGAACATGTGCTTGCAGGAAGAACAGCTCTCTGGGTATCTAATCCTGCCATTCTACAATGACTACAGCCAACAAGCCAGTGAAGCAGCAAGGGGATGTGAAAGGGATGTGTCTCCCTTTATGAAGAAATATTTTAGTACCAGAGTGACCAGAATTTGTAACATGTCTCAGCTTTTAAAAGTATTCTTCACCTGGACAAGAACCTTTACTTGGGAGAGGTGTTTTTTTCTCCAGTATAAATAGAAACCAAACCTCTGCAGGACACAAATGGAATGACACAGCACCTCCTGCTCTCCTTAACCTGGATCCCTGCTCTGCTCCTCCTGCAAACCACCAGGCTGGCAGGGACACTGCTGAGTGCTGGCAGGAGCTCCTGTTCCCACAGGAGGAACATTTGTTTCCCACTCTACAGCCCTGAGTGCTCTACCCTACACAGTGAAGGTAAAAATTCAGTGAGTGGAGTGCAGTTAAATGCTGCACAAGGAAGAGATCTCAAAATTAGTTATGGTTCTTAATCCAAGCCCCTCTTCTCACCTTGTCTGCAGGAAAAAAGAGCACAACACTATGAGGTCCTACACATACAAGTAAGAGGAATGCAAGGGAGTGCTGCAGAATGCCAGAGATTTTCTTCCCATGAAACCTCTTAAAAAAATAAATTAAGACAACGAGGATGTTACTCACTTCCACATCTTACAGTAAGATGATTACAGGGCACAAACGTGTTTTCTTCCATTAACTACCCTTTCTCTATCCCTAGGACATAACTAAGGAAACATTTAATTACATCCACTTTATTCAGCAAGACTATCAAACCATTCTTGTGCTGTTTAATTCTGAAATGATTAACATATTTAAAAATAGGATCTAAACAATTTGTGTGTGCACAGTATAATAAAGGTAGATACTTTTATTACAATCTTCCTTGCCACATATTTTAAAATAAAATTAATCAATACAATCACCATAACAGTCTCAGACAACAAATTAACACCATCCAATCAAGACACAGTTAAGATACTCAAAGGCAGTATGAGTAGCTGGAAACCTTGGTCCTCCAATTCTTTTGTGTAACACATGGATTATGGATTTCTCCCCATGTGAGATAAAAATCAGCACACAAACATCAACAATTCATACTTCAGGTTTCTGAAGTGTTTCTATTGAGTGTGAGTAGCACTGATTTTAGCACAATGTCTTTATGCACGTCTCAATTCTCCGCATGTAGAGACTAATCCAGGCCCAGAGTCGATGGTTTGTAAACAACTTTTGGTCTCTCCTGCACAGGTGGCTCCAAAAACAAGTGGGTGGACTTGAGCAGTGGCCACAGGCACTGCAAATCACTCCAGGAAGAGGGGACCTGACACAAATTAACTCCAGAATGGAGAAAGAATGTGAGGGCAGTCGAGTGGACACAAAGCATTCACCTCTCCCACAGCTCCATGTGCTGCCAGGAGAAGCCTCCTGTGCCTCTGAGCTCACACAGGTGGCACTGAAGCCACCAGTGCCCAGCAGGGTCACACCTTCCATACTCCCAGGATGGCCAGGGAAGATTATCCATCATTACAGACTCCCTCTCTGGGCTAAAGTGCTTGTTCTCCTGCCATCAGTCAGGACCTAGGCTAGCTGAGATTAACCTTTTATCTTTAACTAAAGGTTTGCAAGTGAATCAGACAATGCTGGTCAGTCTCCTCCAAGCCCCTAAAGGAACAGTGGGCACTATCTGACACTGAGACAGCTCCATGAGACAGACAGCAGGAACTCAGGGAAAGATACAGGTATAATATGCAAGAGAGGAGGGAATGGAATATTACACAGGACTGTGCTGAGTCTTTGAATTTTGTTCTGCACATGAGCTTTGTGTAACTCTAAACAAATAAAAATGTGTACCTTGACATTAAAAATACCTGTTAGCCTGCTGTGGCTACAAAACATTAGCTACAGAATATATTTACAGATCATATCTGATGTTTGTTCCTGGCAAGAGATGTTAAGCCCAATTCTTCACTGAAGATATAAACCTGACCTAATTTAGACCAGGTCAGTGGGAGTTTAGAACAGGTATCACATGAGCAACCCTCAGGGACTCAAGCAGATGAAGTCAGCAGCCCATTGCTACAGGATCCAGCTACTGTGAAACAGAACTTCTGCAAATGGAGCTCATTAGTATGAATACTCTTTTTTTTTTTTTAACATGGGTATGTCACAGATTCTGAGGAAGGTGTGATTTACTGAACAGATCCATTGTCTAAGAAATGGGGAAAGATTACACCTGACAGGTATAAACTGCTCCAATAAACATATCACTTTGTATTTCATGTCAAGATCACAGCTCATCGTGGTTTATAATTAAAATCTTTTGCAAGGTAGCTCCAAGCTTCTCAAATTCCAAGCTTCTTTATTTCAGAGAAAACAGCCCTTGCCTTGCTCTCAATTCTTCCTGAAGTCTGTTTATTCTAATGGCAAAATAAAATTGTGCTGTCTCACTAAAAGGGCATTGACCATTGTCTGTACAGGCAGTGAAGTTCAGGATGTTGATCTCTCCTTCCTAAGAGGATAGCAGAGATTATACACTTCCACATGAAATTTTAAATTTAATTTTAAAAGATTAATAAACTCACAGTTATGTTTGGAATATGGCATGCAGCACTTGGTTAATCAATGTTAGAAACAGTTAAAATCCTTTTTGTGTTCAACTGCTGAAACACATCACCAGCTACAGTATTTAAAATCTTTGCTGAAAGCAAGTATCTCAAAAGAGGTAATTGTCCTCCTGGCACAGCTGCCCAAGCAAACAGCAGCTTACTTAAAAAGGGGAGAAGTATTATTATGAGTATTTTCTAGACCATCTGGAAATTTGTGATGCAGGGAGAACAAAATTTAGAACTGTCGAGCTGCAAAGAAAGGTTGTTCAATGTGCTCAGAGAATCATGGAATGGCTGAGGTGGGAAGGGACCTCTGGAGATTTTCTGCTCCAACCTCTGAGCAGGCAGGGCCAAGTTCAGTCAGCATCTGAGCATCTCCAAGAACAGAGACTCCACAACCTCTCTGGGCAGCCTGTGCCAGTGCTTGATCACCTTCACAGTGAATTACATTTTCCTAATGTTTAAATGGATTTTCCTGTATTTCAATTTGTGCTCTGTCTATTTATCACTTCCTTGGGCACCACTGGGAAGAGCCTGGTTCCCTCTTCACTGCTTCCCATCAGACACTTGCACACACTGTCAAGCGAGGTCACAGCTTTTTACAGGTTGGGTAGCAGCCATGAGCTCATATCTCTGCTATTGAGTGCTGAATTTAGCAACTGTGCACAACACCAAAGTTATTATTGCTAGAAAGTTATTTCATTACAGTGGTTACTAAAAACTGGCAGTAGAGTCCCATTTTGTAGATAAATTCCTGCTGATTTTTTTCCTTAAATTCTCAAGTAACATAATTTTTTCACTTTCAATGCCAAATGCAGGAGAGGAAAACAATCACAAATGCAATTTCCATCCCCTTGTGTAGTCTGAGACAAGTAAAGGTCCTCAACTTGATCTGGATTTAACACCACACTAGACTTTATTCTGGGACAAGCTAGAACATGGATCCCATACAGAAATCCTGCACAAATGTGAGTGTCCAATACCTGTCAGCAGAGCTGCCCTGCTGCTTTAGGATGTGGCTATGATCCACAGGACACTGAAATTATTAAAATTCCCATTCTGATACCTTATCAAGCAGAATTGTGCACTAATAAAAAAAATAATAATGTATTTCTGTAATCTCTAATTGGTGTTGCTTGCAGAGACTTTATGAACAAGTTAATTTTTCTGTTTCACTGCATTTGGTAAACACTTGTAACTGACCAGATTTACTAAACCAAAAATACTACTTTTACCACATTGCTTCATTGCTGAGGCTGCCAGCAATGCTCAATAATGTTAAGGGAAGTGCCCATGTAGTTTCTAAGTACATCCACCCACAATGAACAAACCAAGGCAGCCAACTCCAGGGTAAGAGCTGCTTTCTCTTTTGCCCTTAGTTAAAATCAAACCTGGCCTCAGAGGCCACCCTTCTAACCAGTGGTACTGAATCAAGGCATGATCTCGTTGATATTGATGAAGATGTTTCTGGTGCAGCTTTTGGAGGAAAATCATGTGGGCACCATGGACATGAGAAATAAGCAGCCAGGACCTGAGACAACTGAAACTGTGCAGCTGTTCATGGACAAGAAACAGGAGCAGAGATCAGCAACATGAATGACACCTCAAGGTCACTTCAGAGTACTGAACATGCCAAACATCTTCAAAGTCCTCCTACACACAAGCAGAACTGTGTGTGTAGCTTTAACCCTGCTTAGTTTCATAGCAGCTGAGATACTGAATACCAGGGTAGGTAACCAGGTACCTCCAGGAAAAGGGAGCATGGAGCCAGCTCCATTGGCACTAGATGCCATCTTGAAATACATTTTCCAGTCAGTCAAGCATTCCATTAGCAAATTCACATCTACAGTCTTTGGCAAGGCAGGAACATTGCTCTTTTGCCCTGGGTAATCACACAGACTAAGTGAATCTGACAGACATTGGGATACCCGAGAATATGCTTCAATGCACACTAACTGTTCTGGATTTAAAACTGAGCAAGGCCAGCACATATGTTTGAGAGTGGATATCTGCCTATGCTGGGCACTATTTCATGAAAGTCAGGTTTCTGTCACAGATCTAAGGCAAATATTACAATTTACAGGAAAGAAATGAGGACATCGATACATTGTGCGTTATTGGAGACGTGGAGCCTTTATAACACGGTGGCTTTCACTATGATCTCTGGGTTTTCTATGTCCTTTTTGCTTTGGACCATTCTCAGTTCCAGCTGGGCTGAGTTTGGTTTGTTTCCTTCTCCAGCTTGCACTAAAAAGATGACATCAGAATGTCATTAAAAACAGCAGTATAAAAAGAAACAAGTTACATTGTTCTGTTACCCCACGATTTTCTCTACCTGCCTCCCTTCCCTGTTCTCCCTTGCTGCTCCCTGCTAAAGGTTTCCAAGTTGGAAAATCCAGGTCAGCACTGATTTCTTATCACCACTGTTCCACACTTCTCTCCAGGAAAGAAACACAGCTCTGCTGTTAATTAGGAAGTCACACAGACATGCTCTAAGAGATTTCCTTAAGTACTGAAAGATGGGAACTCCAAGGGGAGAGAAGCTGGAAAAAAATCACTCCTCACATGGGCCAACACAGCAAAGAAATTGATTAGTTGATAAACTACTCTCAATGCTAAGAGGGACAGTGGGTGAGCTACACTGAAGCAGGAGCTCTTTGGCACACCGAACTCAGCAAACATCTCCTCGAGTTGTGCCAGGTTTGCAGAGCTGAGTCAGGCACAGTCAGCACGACCGTCACCCAGCACAAGCTAAACAGTGACATCTGCAGTCGGCTCTGGTCAAAAATGGCCCTGGAGGACACAGCAGGAACATGCACACAAAACTACCAAGCTCTCATTCTGTAAATTCTCTGCCTGCCTCTGCAGTGAAGGGATGCCTTTAGTCAGGAAACCCAGAAAGCTCCTTGAATATTTCTCCTGATGCCAATCCAGACAACAGAGGAATGAGGTCTGGATGAATTTAATTTACCTTTTGCACTCTTAATGGTCCTTTGCAGAACATGCTGCATTGCTGACACAGTCTTTTCACATGCCACCTGCAACAACATATTCAGTGTTTAGTAAAACTTCAGCTACCTACCTTAATATTACTTAATATTAATTAATACTATTTCAAAAATACTGCTGTTAAGAGGAAAACATGACTGACAAAACAAACATCATGACAACTATGCAATGCAGAGTTTGGGATTAATTTTTTTTTTTTACTTAATTCTCCTTAAACAGGTATTAGAAATCATAATTGTATCAAGGACACTGTGTCCTTAAGGGAAAGAAACAGAAAAATGGATTTGAGAAATTATTTTCAGTGCTTATTATGAAGTGAGGATAAAAAATGTAATTGTAAACATGGATGCAGTCTGTCTCTCTAAAAAGAACAATATCTTATTTGGCAAAATTACAAAATCAATCTGACTGAAATATGACTGTTTAATGTCCCTTTTGGCAAAAGGGACCTGTGGCCTTTTCTCAAAGGTGAGGAAAAAAAAAGCCAAAACAGAAGAAAATATTTAAATAATGTCACAAATCAGAAGTTTTTTTAAAAACTCAAGAGAAACAAGGTCCAAACTTGCAGAGAGATGTGTAACTTCTTCCCCACCTTCAAATTGTTTGGGTGCTTGTGTGTCCATGCCAGAAGCATAGCAGCAAACAAGTCTCCTGTTCCCACAAAGACAGCATCCACTTTGGGAGACTCCACTCGAATTCTCTGTGTTATCCTGGTACCATCTGCTTTAGCTACAACACAGATCCACAGTTAAGTGACAGACCCAGCCACTAATACAACAGCAATCACTAGAATTTAAAAAGAATTTTTTTTTTAATCATCATCAGATTTGAATGTTTGGAACATAAAGGAGTATTGTAAACTTTGTACCAGATCTTTTAAAAGGAAAAGCCTACCAAAATTTGGCCAGCTTGGGACAGCATTTACAACTTCTATACTGTATATACTTTATTTGAGAGGGAGAAGGGAGTTACCACCTTCATTTTTCATCCTTCATAACTGCAAGCATCAGGTGGAAACATTGTGTGAACACACTGAATCCTGGTGACAGCACAAAAGGGGACACAGAGAAGAAGCAGGAGGGTATTTTATAACCTATCAAGGGAGGAACAATCTGCTAAGAGGAAGGAGAGAGTGACTTTTCAGGAAAGCATTCAAATATGCCAAGTTGCTGTTTTACATCCTTACTACCAGGGTCAGTACCAGGGGCTGTAAGTCCCAAAAAACCTTGCCTAGGACATTCTCCTCCTCCTCCTCTGCCCAGGGGCTGCATGGAGCTCAGGCCTGGTGCAGATATTCCTGTGTACAGCCCTGCTGTCCTGATGTACTTACTGAATTTTCCAGATTCATCTCAGACCTGCCTTGCCTCCCTGACTCTGGACTGTCACTGGGACCTGTCTGCCACCACCCCCCTGTCCTGCTGACCTTATTCAGGTCCCATGGGTGGGGACAGAGTCCTGCCTGGGCTGTGCTCACACTCAGCTCTTGTCCTCCCTCTTGGAGCAGCCCCAGTCTCACACTACTGATATTTATTACTGCAGGACAAGGGGCTCACTAAGGAGTCTGTGCTCCTTCCATGCAGATGGGCCTGATGGAACTCCTTCTTTAAGCACAGACAGGTTAGAAGAGAGCACAGCTAAGGAAGGAGCTCTTCACTTACTTTTTTGGTGGCTTCCCAGAGCAATCAGGTAGTCATTTCCCAGAGGTGCCTGTAGATCTGAGCTTGTGATCACCACAGTCTCTGGTCCCATAGCATGGAGCATATCCATTACCTGCCAGTGTGCAAAAAGGCAGCAATCAGTGACTGCAATATGTGTGGATTAAACTTTCATTCATAGTACTGAGGATTTTTAACAAACACCCTATTTTGGCATCTTTTGTAAAAAGAAAAAAAACAAAACCAGTCTCTATTCAAATAATTCACTTGAATTAGGGGCATTACTTTGAACTAGGGGAATCAAAACATCCATATTTAAATGTACACACTTGTTAAAATATACAAGCATTTCTGTTTGTGTTATCTTTGGGTGCTCCTCTGGAAAAAATACTCTGTTTCAGCTGTGATCAGAATTTTTGCCTGCATCATGTTTTCAGAACATACTCTCAAAAGAATAAGAGAAAAAATATACAGATGCATGCACCTCATATGGCATCTTGAAGCATTTTCTAGAAAGCCAGCAACTCCAGGCCATGAAATCTTATTAAGCTACTACTTTTAGAGTTACCAAAACTTTAAAAACCTAAATCAGAGGCAGATATGTGTCTATCTCAATCTTCTTTTCTCATTCTGTTTCAACCCCCAAACTACAGCTGTAAATTATATACCTTTGCAGATGTATTTCCACTCTGTCTGTTCCTCATTATACTCATTAATACTCTACTCCTGACATCACAATTGGTTGTTACAGACAGAAGTGATTTTGATTTCACACAAAAAAGAATGACTTCAATAATGAGTTTAGTATAAAACATGGATAAAATATTAATTCTCCCAGAAGAGTTTAACTAAAAACCCTCTCAGGCTAGCTATGACTCATGAGCAGCTGGATGATAAGGATTTATTTCTGCTATTTTTTAATACTTTATTGCTTTTTTTTCTTGTCTAAGCCTCCAAGTTTCTTCAGCTGTCAGATCTCTTTGCACAGACATCAGTGGGGTTTTGGAGAAGCAGTAAATCCACCAGCACACATTGACACAATCAGTTTGTGCAGGAATATAAAACAAAATTTCATTTTATAGTCACAATTCACCAGGACCCTAATCTCCACTGTCTCTAGCTGTAGGACTTAGTCCTTTCTACATTAATATTACATCATACTTAATTTTATGTCAGAAGACACTACTGCCATCACAGGTCTTGTTAAGGAAAGGAAAGCAAGCATGAAATCATGGAAATCGATGCCAGAATTCCTGCCACCTTTAAAAGGGACAAATTCCAGCATGGATGATTACTCAGACCCATATATGACATGCAGCTGGAAATACAGACAGATTAAAGTATAATATCCTACAAACAACTTCTTTAAAAATGTTGCCATTTCTAAGTATAATTCCATCTCTTTTTTAAAGCCCATCACAAATCAGAGCTATGGCATTAATCAGTCAGAAGACTAATTGGCAAAACTGTTTAGCACAAGCAACTCAGGTTTGCAGCTGAAATATGCAAATTTAAAACTAATGGCTGCCCAGCTAATTATGTTCTTCTCAAGACTGGTTCCACTGGAGAGATGAGAACAGAAGAACTGGGTTGCAGGTTGCTGGTACTGGCATGAAGCATAGCTCATCATCCTCACCCAGCACAGTGGGGTAATGCAGAAATGGGGACAGAGGAAATTCAGAGATGAGATCTCTGTAGCTGCTTCCTGCTGTGAAGGGATGGTGACCAACCTGTGGTGTTTGACGTTGCTACAGCAAAAAAACAACAAACATGTGGGCTGACAGAGCCCCAGCTACTCTCCAGGGTGCAACTGCAGCGGCTGCTTGTTTAAAGATTTTGTGTTCTTCTGAAGTTCAAAACCAAACTGGAGGGAATTACATCAGTCCATTATGAAAGCACTCGAGTAGCCAACAAAACAAAGAGCTCAGTCCTTCTCAAGACATCAATAAAACTGGATTTCTATTTTGTCCTTCGCCGCCAAGCCCTACAGGTTTTTATTTTCTTCACTTTGTGTGAAAGGGCAAATCATTACAGCTCCATGCAATATATTTGCAGGCCATCTATCTGCTCTGTATGGCAATGACAGCAGCTGTCAATGCTGTGGATTTATCTGGGAGAATAAGGAAGAGCTGTCCTCACACTCAGCATTGCTGAATGTGGGCAGCAGAGCTCCAAACAGGTTCCTAATGCCTGGGGTCCCCTGGGGTTTTCACCCCAACCAAATAATATCCACAGAGTGGATTATTATATATAATAATGCACTCTGTGGATATTAATATAATATAATATAATATAATATAATATAATATAATATAATATAATATAATATAATATAATTAATGTAATGTAATATAATATCATAATATAATATAACCAACAGAGTGGATCATTATATATATTTTATATAATAATATGTTATTATATATATAATTAGATACAATAATATATATAATTTATTATTATAATATATATTATCTATTCTTGTATATAATGATAGATATTATATTATTATATATAATATACATTATTATATTATACTTTTTTTTTTTTCCATGTGTGCTGCTGCCACTCCTCCTTCACTGCAGAAAGCAAGTTCAGAGAGATGTACTCACTACCACTGTAATCCCTTTCTCTGGAGCTCCTTTGGGAAGTTTCTTTGGAATTCTGACACTGAAACAGGAAATATTTTGTGCCTGCAGTGTACAAGCTTTAATGATAAACACATGGCAAGGACAGAGGCCAAAGTGACTCCAAGGCTGGAGGCAAAGTGCAGCACGGCAGGCAGGGATGCAGAGAGAGATGTCACACACCGCACCCACCCTTTGCCCACTCACCTCCAGTGCATCTTTTTCTGTGAAAATCTTCCTGCCTGTGAGTAACCTGAAAATGAAACAGAAATCTTAAAAGGGCAGGAATTCTTCAGGCAGTGATTTTTTGTTTGTTCTTTCAGAGGAGGAAAGCTGGGACTGCACCAAACAGGCCAGACCCATCTGTAGCTCCACGGTCTGCTGGAGCAGACCTCAGTGTTGTACGTGCACAGACACACAGAGCACTCACACCAGTCCCACCCTGCCTCTTCCAGAGAGATCCCTGCATCACAAAAATCCCCTCACAAGTGTTTTCTCCCCCTCTCCCATGTAGCTGCTGCCTCCCCTTTAGGGGACAGCCTGTGCTGCACCACCAGAGATCATCTCCTGACCAAACAGTCACAGCTGCGTAGACAGGACACGAGGAGACATTTAAATTCTTAGCTGCCCTGAGATGCTGCCATGGTGGTAATTCTGAATATATTTTTTTTTTGTGTGGGGGAGGGAATTTGAACCAAACTATTTCAGTTCTGATATTCTGGTACAATTAAAATGTTCATACTAATGGGTAAGGATGGGGAAGGTACTTTTTTAACCTGTCCAAGAAACACGCCTTTGGTGATAATAAGAAATAATAACGAAAATGAGACACTGAAGAAAATAAGAAGAATCTTTTCCTCATATAACTCCTGGGTTTTTAATTGGTTTCAACATTCAGCAATTGAGCAAATCTGAAAAGCACCACTTGAAACTAACAGTTACACCCAAAACTCAACACATACATACATAAGGCACTATATTGAGACAAAATTAAGGGGTATCAGTGTTCCCTGCTTTTTTCCACAAGTTATTTGGCTAGAAAAGGAAATAAGCACTTACTCAGCTTCAAACTGGTTAGGAGTGATTATATCTGCAACAGGTACAACTTTGTCCCTGTAGACTGGCAGGAGATCCTTGGGCACATACTGGGGAGAAAAAAACAGTATCAGAAGCTGTCAGAGTGTCTGAGATGTGGGACTGCAGCTCTCCTTCCCTCACCCACCACTCCTGCTGCTGCTGAGTGACCTGACAGCTCCAAGCTCTGCAGTTACAGTGGCACAGCATCCTCCAGCTGGGCACACTGTCACCATCAGCCCTTTCTTCCCTGGAGGGGATGGGAAGCACCATTTTTAAGCAGATGGACCTAAACTGGCAGAATTAAAAAGAAATGATGTCTGGGTAAGGAACTTTTAAGTTCTCTCTCACCAAGGTAACTCAGCAGCATTAGGAAACAGTGTCCCAGCTCACTCATGTCCTTACCTCCAAACCAAACTGTTTTGTTCAAAAATTTTTGATTATAAATGAATGGGTTTTTTTGTCAGTGTGCAGCCTGGTACCGGCACATGGGATCTTTCTGTCACTGATCCCAGCTCAGATCCCAACAGCTGTCAGATCCCACATGAAATAAATAATCTTCATGTAGGTTCCAGGGCTATGTCCATTCCCAGGATGACTGACAATGGCAGCCAGGCTACCAGCCAGAACACAGCTCTGGAGAGGTGATGAGAGAACTCCAGAGAGACAGGGATGGGGGATATTTTCCTGTGGACAAGGTCTGTTGTCTCAGGAGAGAGCCAGAAACAATCCCAGGGCTGGGCAGCTGTCATTCTTTCCAGATACCAATCTCATTCAAAACCAAGAAATTTAAGGACTAACTTACTTGATGCTGGGATCCAAAGCACCTTTTTTTTTGTTGTTGTTGTTTAAAAAATACTAAAACTTTATACATCTTTGTATCACAAACATTCACTACACAGAAAATCCAAGCAGAAGAATACTCACCATAGAGCCTTCTCCATTCCACTTGTCACCCATCACTGGATCACACACTGGAAAAAAATGTAGGTTTAGAAAGAGGGTACAGTTATAAAGACCCTGGTAGGAGGGAGAAATTTTAGGTAACACTGGTGGCAACAGATCAGCATTGAGCACCTCAAAGATTACACACTCTCACAGCTCTTGTAGGACACTGAAATTTGTATCTGGTGGCTGCCAATTTTGAAAGAGTAGGTCATGTGTCTTAAAAAGTTGTCTGGAATGGTAGGGTGGAGGGGAGAAACATGGGAGAAGCTAACAGCTCTGAAAAGAGTCCTATTTTTACTTAAGTGTGAAAAAATATATTCCAAATGTACACAGCAAAATGTTGTGTGTGTATTAAATAAAGAAAGTACTATAATGAAACAAGAAGACAATTCATGCCAAAGTACTTGGTGTAATGATATTTAACACATGTTTGGCACAGGTTCTGGACCACCAGCAGTACTAACAACACACTCCAAGGGTCCTCAATGAGGATGGAAACAGCCTGGCACTGCACTTCAAAAAGGAACATTGTTCATTGTATTAACAGATCTTTAAGCAAGATCAAAAAGAAGCACAAATTCAAAGATATCAAATCAATGTCAGTATTTCAGGAAGTTTCTATGAGTAAAAAGAGGGCAATTTGTTTTACATTTTAAAAATATTTTCTTTATGTTAGAATCTATTTATTAAGCATACAGGATCTTAGAAGCCTCGTTGTGCTCTCACCACCTGACCACTTCCTTCCTGCTCTGCACAGTGAGATGTCTCTTTCTGTTCATATTCCAAAACACTTTTTAGCTTTCACACAAGGCTATGAAAAATTTGACAATCCCATAGTGTAAATAAAGGCTAAAAAGCAACAAAACCCAGTCGAGATTTCTCTGCTATATTTTGCTAATTAAAACCTATGCTTTGTTAATTTTAAATCAGGTATCACAGCTCAGTACAACATCCTGCAAACCCTGCCAATCATTCTAGATGTTTCCCGGCCACACTGTTTACAGAGCCTGAAGATGACAGCTCAAACCATCATTCCCAGCTTTTTATCCCACTAAATCCTCACTGATTTTGCCCTATCAGCTGAAATTCAAGCCTATGCTGGTTATTCCTGAAACACTCAGGAAAGGAAGGAAGGGAAGAGAAGAAATCTCTTCTCCCAGGTTGAAGCCTGATGTGACATTTTAGTGACAACAGCTGCTGGAGCCTCCTGCTCCCTGGACAGTCCTAGGGAATATTAAAATCAGCAGAGCTAAAAAAGTCCTGGAGTTCAAGGTAAATCATGAAACTTGTGAGGCAAAGCAGGACATTTCTGGGATGTGACAAGGAACCATGGCATGGGAGAGCCTGTCCTGCTCTGGCTGACTTGGGAATCAAGGAGAGGCTTCATCTGCCAGCACACACAGCCTCTGAACTGTGTCCTGTACTGAACTGTGGCTCTTCTGAACTCTGAACAGCCTCTGTATCAGCACCAGCTGGATGGGAATTTTATTTTTTCCTGGATACAGACAACCAGTCCTCAAGGCACACTCTCCTTTGGATGGCATGATGCAAGAACCACACTGAAAGGCAGCAAATAGAGAGATAAAACCCAACTCCCTGACCACCTAAAGCTGAAATGAAACATCACTGGAGGCCCAGCTGGCTCCAGACAGATCAGAAGTGTTGTGTAACATCAGAACAGTGTTTCCATCCATCCTAAAATGTGAAAAAGATAAACATACCCAGTGAGGAAACAGGAAGGATTATAATGCACATCCTTACCATACACGAGGTTGGAATTCTGTTGCTTCAACTCCTGGACAATATCCACCACCATTGCCAGAAATGATGTGTCTCTTGTATACCCTTTTAGGAAAGATAAAAAAAAAGACATCTTTTGAAGTCCAATTTCTTGAACACTTTTGCTGTTTTTAGTTTTGGATAGGAATGCTGCATATTTCTATTCTTTGGATAAATGCATTTTTAGAACAAAGGCATTTATTTCAGTAGTTGACTCAGGAATAATAGGTTGGAATACAAATTCAGGCAGTGCTTGCACAACTACAAGTATAACCTTAAAAATCCATTTACTAAGAATGCTGTATAGGAAAGGCTCATATAACTTCAAAATGCTTGAACATATATGAACAAAGGTCAGGCTAGAAGGAAAGAACATTCCTTTTAATAAAAACATTATTTTGATAAGTATTATTTTTCATGCAGTAAACAGAATTTTTTAAAAATTCCATATACTTTTCTCATATTCTGTCTTTAGGCAGTTTTTTATTATTAATAGTGTTCCTGCTGATAGAGTCCAACACATTAATGCAATAGAGATTTAACCTTGATAATTTTAGAGCAATCTCCAAAACACCAATAAAGTTCCTATTTTTCAGGCTTAGCAGTGAAATAAGCTGGGAATAAGTTTTACTGTATTTCAAGGCTCCAATCACAATGCTAGCACCAAAATATTCTTATTTAATCACTAGTTTTTAAATGTTATAGATGTTCCTTAATTGATATATTTATGTATTAACTTTACTAAGAACATTTATGAGTTATCTATTTGATTTTAATTTATTGTAGTTCTTTTCTTGGGGATGGGGCTGGGGCTGGGCAGGGCCATAAGCTGGACTCAGTATTTGTGGGTCCCTTCCAGCTCAGCATATTTTGTGATTCTCTGATTTAATACTATTATTTTTAGCAGGGCAGCATCTTTCAATGTCCTTGGAAATGTCCATTCTAATAAAATATTTTAAACTACATTAAAAAAGTAGATTTTGGAGATTTTTTTTAACTTGAAAAATTGATCAATTCTTGGGTGCTGCAGAGAAATGGAAAAGATTCTTTGCCAAAATTCTGGATTTTATCCAGAAATGCTGACAATCAGTCAAAAGAGTCAAGCAAAGTTTTTTTAAAAAATAACCTGTCATGGCAGACTGGCTGGAAAATAATACTGCGTTGAATAATAATAATAATACTGAGTAAATAATAATACTGAAAATAATACTGTACATCACTAACAGAGATGTTTAAAACAGTTACAATGAACTGAAATTTATCTCTTCCCTTGAGTGTCTTACTGTAAATGAAAGAAATACAAGAAGATCTACAAATAGCTAACAGTCACAAAAAGTCCATGGACTGTTACTTTGTATAATTGGCCTACAGACAATAATTTTAATCTCAGCTGAGATATCTATAATCATCAGACAATTAACAGTCAAACCCCACCTGCAGATAAATTGCTTTTCAGTGTTTAAATAATCATATTTCAGTGTTTAAATAATCATATCCAGCTTGTTTGAGATACAAAGTAGTTGTACACTATAGTGAATGTCTGTTTGAAGAGAAAAATCTGACTTTTCATCATGAATGGAAAAAAAATGGGTTTTAATTTCAGCCACAGTGCAGCTGAAGACTAAAACACAAAAAGCATTATTAGACGTTCAGAAATTACTGCTCCTTCTACTCATGCCTTCTTTTTGTTCATACTGAAAATGGCTGCAGCAAAAGAGATTTTAAAACAAACCTGAACAACACACAAAAATTCCTATTTTACAAGACTTTTATTAATAAAGAATCCATTTTTCTCCCAAATTCCTTTGTGCTGAAGATTTCTATTTTCCTTCTACCATTTTTAATCTCTTAAATCCATTTTGCCAGTGAAAAGAAATGAGTAGAGGTCTTTTCCAAGAGTTGGAAGTGAAATAAAAAAGGAACATTTCTGCTAAAAGAATATTCAAATATTATTTATATATTTTGCACACTTAACATCTTCTGAAAATTCCTACAATACAGAGTGCTTTTCCTGGAAATGTTCTCTGTGTGAGTTCCTTCCAGGAAAGAAAGGTTGTTTATCTATTTCTCAAAAACAAACATCCCAATTATGCCAAAATTAATTTCTTAACCTTAGTTCAATCTATTTGCTATTCAGTCTCCCTTATTTTGGAGATATTTCTTGAAAAATCCCTGACAGTAACTCTTTGGACATGTCTCACCCAGAATGACTGCTTTGGAGTTATAACCCATGCACTTAAAATTTCCAGTTTTCCCTGTGTATAAAGAACATTCCTACAGGTGGAAGCCATGAAATCAATCAAATCTGGTGGTCTGGTATTTCTGCTTACCTTTAAAAAGTCCCTGTTCACTGCTGCAAGAAATTTAAATTATCCAAACCAGATGCACAGCTCTTACTGAGGTGAAATCTGATCAGTAACCTACTTTTGAGAAGCAGGAATTGGGTGAAAAGAAATTTTTATTAAAAACTTGCAGAATCTCTCCTTTCTGTGAAGTATTCTACAAGAAGTTCTCTTTGCCTGTATTTATAAACACTTAGTGCAAGCACAGGAAAACACTGCAGAACTGTATTCACTCCGATGACCTACACAGTAACTGTCACAGACATCTTTTCATGAAAAACCCTTCCCTTAGGATTTTTCCTCCTGAGAAGCTGAGAGGCCTCAGGAACAAAATGTAAACAATTATTATCATCTGCTGCTGTGGAATGCAACAGGTGGATCTATGACTGGTCTCATGTTGGTTGTGTGTAATCAATGGCCAATCACAGTGAGCTGGCTCAGACACAGGGCCCGAGCCACAAACCTTCGTTATCATTCTTTCAGATTCTATTCTTAGCTTAGCTAGCCTTCTGATGAAACCTTTTCTTCTATTCTTTTAGTATAGTTTTAATGTAATATATATCATAAAATAATAAATCAGCCTTCTGAAAAGGAGATCCTCCTCTGGAGTCAGATCCTCGTCTCTTCCCTCAACATAAGATCCCTGTGAACACGGTCACACAGTAACAAGAGCAAAAAATCAAGATATATGACAGTCAAAGCAAAGACCATATTCTACTCATACTTTGCTCACTGTCCAAAGCACTAAGCCTTAAATATCAAATAAAAAAAAATCAAGGATAGAAAAAAAATCAAGAGAACTGTTTATAAAATCACACTGCAGTACCACAGAGTGTTAGCACTGCAGATTAAGGAGAAAGGGTTAAACTCATGTCTTCCTAATAAATTTAAAAATAATACTCTGACATTCCTGATGCATTGTTCCAAAAGAGGCACTCCCAAAATATGAAGTGAGCCTGTACATGCCTGGCCTGTACAAGTCTGTAAATGATACCAGGGGATCAATTTACCTGCCCAGTTACAACCTCCCAGGTGAACAGCACTGAGCCAGTTCAGATTATAATATACAGCTGAAATTTTAATTGCGTGGCTTGCAACAAGGAGGGATATGTGTTTTAATTTTCTTCAGCCCTGTTTACACCTGCTGGGAGCTGCAGGGAACAAGCTCTCGTTACCTGTGAGCACATAATCGTAGCGGTTGACCTTGTTCAGCTTCAGCCCTTCGTAGAGTTCATGCAGCTCATCTGAATTCAGCACCTGACCCTTCCAGTGGGCATAGCCTGCAAAGAAAACACCAGGGCAGCTCTCAAGAGATGGATCTTCTGTTTCAGATCACACAGATGATACACATGGAGGGACCACACATCCAGTATCAGCACAGGAAGGATTTTCAGTTCCCCTCCTGTGAAATGCTGGTGCTGAGTGAAGGCTGCTGTCAGCAGAACAGGATGTGTGCTCAACTTTTCCTCAGCATCTCTGCCTCCCAAAGGAGCTGGAGTGACTACATTGCAGTCTGAGAGTGTCTGTTTAACAGAAAATCAAGCTGAGCACACACAGCTCCTGCAAGGTTTCCCATAGAGCTTCTGCAAGTTATCCCTTTTCTGTGTGGAGGAGGAAAAACATATGTTTTAGATTTCACTGGAGGAGGGTGTCAGTATAATCTATTTTTGTTATCTTATACTATATATAAAAAAAAGGAAATATTGACAGTTAGATGACAATCTTAATAGGCTTATAGATCTGCCTGGACAGAGGCCTGCACCCATCAGATAAAGCATCCACTGGGACCTGTGTGTCACAAACAGAGTGACCACAGCAGAACACTGCCATGGGTGATCTTTAAATGCACAGGGTCACCTGACAGACTTTCTTCCAAAAATAGCACAGATTCAGTGCTGAGGATCCTGGAGGAGGAAAGGAGTAGCAGAAAGGCACTACAAACAGATAAATAATATCCATATACTCCATATATCCTTGAATGATTTCTAAGAATTACAAGCAAATATGCTCAGCTGAGAGAAGCAGATGAAAGGTGGAAGTTACTTGGGATAAACTCAGCAGATTCGAGCAAACAGTGGACCAAGGTCCATGGCAGCCAATTCAAAGGAAAATAAAAAATATCTCCCTTAACAGAATCTAAACATTTGTTGAAAAATGTAAATGCATCTTGCACCTTGTCAGCAAAGCCTATCCATCAAGGTGGCACCAATCACTCCTCTGTATGTAAGAATGGGGCTTCCAACAGGATATTGGATGAGACATCCACATTTTAACTCTTTCAATCTCAATAAATTCACATTTTGTAAAAAGGCTTAACTTTTTTTTACCTGGAATGAGGAAAAGTGAAAGGTTAAGTGAGGTATCCTCTCCCATACCTCCCCTGTGTAAAGACAATTGTATTTTGTTTGTTTTAACTTCTGCTCTTGCAGTTAGAAAATTCTGTGATGAAAACTGTTGGCTTTGATTATCACTCTAAACTGACTTATTAGAGTGACTGTCAAAAGGTGTCTAGAGGCTGGGATAAGCACATTTTTCACATTTCCTTCTTGTGAGTGCAAACAGACCCACAGTATGGTGAGCAGATGGATCATTTTGCTCTCCTCAGCTCACAAAGGCCAAGCCTCTAAAACACAACTTGCTGCCAGCTGGCTGGGGGCCTGACTCACATCAGCCACCCAGGAAAATGCTGCTCACAAAGTCCCTGTGAAGAAAGGGCCAAAGTAGGGGATTTCTGTTCTGAAGAACCCCTGAGTGCATGTAAATCCAGTGTTTGGTTTATTTAACACAAATGCAGATATTTGTTCTGTCACATCTGCAGCATCACACAGAAATAATCTGTCCTCTCCCTCAGCCTCTGCAGCACTGAAAATCCAGCAAAGGGACACAACAGTGTGTGGCATTCACATTCTCTGAACATGCCCAGGGTTTTTTCTCCTGGGAAGCTGAAAGGCAGCAAGAGGCTTCAGAAAAAAAGGAAAACAATTCTTATCTCATTTGCTTCTCCTGTATTGTGCTTATGTGGAATGTGTTTGGAGATTGTTTACCCACAGGTGATTGTTTCATTGGATTCTGCTGTGAGTTGTTTTCACTCTTTGGCCAATTGGGGCCAAGCTGTGTCAGGACTCTCAAAAGAGTCACGAGTTTTCGTTATTATCTTTTTAGCATTCAGTATTTTTTCTGTATTCTTTAGTATAGTATAGTATTAATATAATATAGTATAATAAAGTAATAAATTAGCTTTCTGAGAACATGGAGTCAGATGCATCAGTCTCTCCCCTCATCAGGTTGCCCACATTTACAACAACAGAGTTCTTCCATTGGGGCCACCAAGGAAACTGGGGGCACTTTTCACCCAGAATCAAGGCAGAAAATGCTGATATTTATCTTACACATGGCCATAAAAATAACTATGACAGATTGCCCAGGCAACCTGGATACTTTCAGGAGCCTTCCTTACAAAGACCCCGTAAATTCCCTACTTAACCAAAAGTTCACCTTCCCATGTCAAGCTGTCTTAAATGGTCAGTGCACAGGGTTCATGTTACACTGATCCTCCACTGAGGGAGAGAAATAAATACAAAAACTCAAATTCAGGCAGCAGCCCAGCTCATCTCTGGAGCTGGTGTCACCCACATGGAGCAGGGACATTGTCTGAGCTCTGCAGCAATGACTTCCACAGGTAACTTGAGGATCTTTTTAATTATCTGGTAACGTGTAATACAACCTGAAGTCTAACTACACAACAGCCAGAGCTAAAAACAAAGCCCTAGGGAAGCTCTCAGGGAAGCCCCAGCTATTGAGACAGCTATTATTTTTATTAAAAATAAAAGGGAATGACTTCACTGGAGCTGCAGAGAACTGTGATGTCACTAGGAACTGAATTATGTTCACCAAACTAAATCAAAACTGGCAGCAAGATGAGAACACCCCTATGTCCTTTCCCCAGGGTAATTTCATGTAATGTGACAAACAGAAGGGGCAAATCTCCTGACCCTGCATTTATCCTACTTTCCTGGCAGAATGTAACACCAAAAAGCAGAAAGACTGGAGAAAAAGCCAATTACTCATGTTCAAAAAGGGTTTCATGAACTGGAGGACGGGGTCCCAGAAAGAGGGACTATCTTGAAAAGGGAAAGGTAGAAAGGAAGAAAGCTGAGTCTTCCTTGTTTTGGGTACAAAACCACCAAACAATTCCCCTCATTGCTGGGTCTGAGAGAGCAGAGAGAACACTGCAAATCATGACACAGCTCTTCAAAACCCCACTTGGCTCAGACTGCATTCGTCTCCCACGTCTGTAATAACTTTAAACACACAGATGAACATAAACACCTCAATAACCTTACACCCCTTCTGCCTGGGTTATTATCTTTTATTGCAATTACATCCTATCTATTTGCTTTTAGCAGATAAGGCAATGACAAACAAGTAAGATACAACCTCATGTCACTAAAATGATGAACATATTCATCGGTTTCCAAGGAAATGTCCTGGTTCATTGGACATTGGTATGAAAAATAAATAAAGTAGCAAAAACCACAACCAAGAGAGGCAGCTAAAACTTCCCCCAAGATGAATTTACATACTTGCCTTCCTCTGGTTTTTTTTTTCCCTTTGGAGTGTGTTTATAATCCTCTTAATTACTTTCAAAAACAAGGAAGAAAGAAAATGAAATTACCAGGCATATCAGAAGGGAAAAAAAAAAAACCCAACTGACCAACACAGCAAGAGAAAAACAAGCTACCATTTTAGTATAGCAAAGCATGCAAGATTCCTTTGTTTTCCAACCCAGAACATTCTGTTCTGAGGTTTGAGTTCTTCCTGTGGTGCTCCCTGCAAAACTATTCCAAGTGACTCCAGTAACAAAGAATTTCACATGGGAAAAAGGAAGAAAGTTGTAGTGTTTAAGATGGACAGGGAATCTGGGCCCAGCTGTGTCACAAAATTCACATTGCACACTCCAGCAGACAACCTGCTCTGAGCACATGACTCATCTACAGCCACCAGGAGGCCTTCAACAAAAGCAGAAATGAAGAACCAAATTCCCCAGTGGATTTTCTATGGCTGGTCACAGAGTGGGAGTAAAATGTTATCAGTGTCAGGCACAAGTGGAGATCTTTTCTTTCTGCCCTGCACACACAGGGGTGAATGAATCACCTGGGTGGGCAGACTGTGCACAATCACATCAAGATATAATTGTAATTTCTCATGTCTTAGACCCACCAGCCAACCCAGCCACCTACTGCACACCCACTAAATGGAAGTCAAACGTGCTCAAGAATAAAAGGAAAAGTAACAAAAAAAACTCCAGGCTGTTTGTTCCAGAGCTGTTTCAAAGGTAGGATTTGGTTGGCAGAGTAAGCACATTATTGTTTAAAATTAACCTACCAATGAGAAACAGAACTGAAAATCACTGAAGAATTAAAAATTCACCCCCAAAAAATATCAATTATACAATTAAAAATAAATCCAGGTTTTTATTTTTGCACATCATATGAGGTGATGCTTCTGCAAAGGGTTTATTAATATAGCATAAAGAGAACAATCTTAATAGGCTGCATGACAGCTTCTTTTATTTGTATGTGCAGCATGATGCCACTCAAGTGTGAGTCACTCTAATCACTGAAGTTCCTCACGAAGCAACATGACAAACTCTTCTCCCGGGGCACTGATTCAAAGCCCATTTTCCAAATTTCAGGATTATCAGAGACTAAAGAAAGCTGCAATTTCTGAGCAGGAGTCAGCAGAAAGAGGCCTGTGGTATCTTACTAATTTGTAGACAGGGCAAAAAAAGAGCAATAATGATTCACCAAAGGCTGTTAGTCATAAATTCTCTCTGCATTTTATTTGCTGCTAATTCCAAATTTAAAAAAAGGGGAAAGAAAGAAAGAAAGGATACTATGTCCAAACCCCACACATTCTTCCACCTGTGCTCCTCTGGCATTCTTCCAGAAACTAAAGTTCACAGACAGATTTTGAAGGAGGAATTTGTCCTCCAGCTTTGATGATGATGACAGAAATGGTTCTTGTAAAATTTTGTTTTTATAGGAAAACCAAGTTAGCTTCACCCATTCACCCAGCACACAATGCCTGTGTATTGCAGGACAGTGCCAGACACAAGCTCTGCTTCCCAAAAACCATGAGGCTGTGCGGCAAACTTTGTGATTTTTTAACAGATTCAGTAAAAAACAAACAAACAAAAAAAACAGAACCACCCCTCCAAAAAAACCCCAACAACCAAACAAAAAGAAAACAAAAAAACCCTCACAAAACAAAAACAAACAAAACAATGAAAAAAAACTAAACCAAACCTGAACAAAAAAAAGACTCCTGAAGATTTGGGATGCTCATTTCAGTCTTCATGTGGGAGGAGGAACCACAAATTTAATGTTCCTTCCACTGTTTGCCAAACCTTGAATGAAACACTGGAAACCTCTCCTTGGCTGTGATATCATTAAAAACAAAATTAAAATCTTCTTTTTTGTTTTAAGAACCCGGTCACCCTACTGATAATGTAATTTTCCCATCTTGAGACACATTCAGTTTATGGTCTATAAAACTTCTATTAAGCTCTTGCAGTGCCCTATAAAGCTGATTTAATCTTGAAACAGAAAGCCAACAAACAACACGTGCTCATGCATTTCAAGCACTGAATAATTTGACATGAAAAAATTGCTTAATTTGTGGAAAATTACAACAGTTTCACCCAGCTATTGAAATTAAACAACAGAAAATCCCAAACCCCAAAACTAAATAAATTCTTTAAATAAACAGAAGTCACACCTAAGTATCTTTGAAAAACACAAGAGAACCTTTGTACTATGCCAAAGGGTACAAGCAAAATAAGCAGATTTTTGCCTAAGCCAGGAAAGGCCCCATTCCCTTGTTTAATTATTACCTTTTTTGGTTTTTTTTTGTTATTACCCTTCCTCAACAAGCAGAGATAGCTTTAAAGCCAGCTTTGAAACATTAATTTTTTTGTCCCAAGGTGACACTAAATTCCCTGCATGATAGTCATCTTAGAACCTTCTGAAAGCTGCATGAATAGTTTGATCTCTGTTTCAAAATTAGTAATTTATTAATAGAGCTGCACCTGTAGAGATACTAAAAAAGTACCTCAACTTTTGCCTTCTTGTTTCTTTGTCAGAAAAAAACTTCTGCTCTTTTCCAAGATGCCAGAATTTGCTTCCAGATTATTTTCTGAAGACACCTATAGATTTTCTCTATCTAGAGTAGCTCTCCTCTCAAACAACGAGCCACCACCAAGACATGAATCTCCAGTAATCCAAAAATAGCAAGTCACTTGGAGCTCTTTTATGGGTGAAAGGTATTGCTAAAATAAACATAAATTTCAGATTTCTTTTAAAAAATCAAGTCCTCTACAACTGTGAGTATTAGGAAGTCTGAACATATTGGGGGAGTGCATTGCATTCAGGCTTAGAGCTTAATTAAAAATACATCCAAAGGTATTAAGGCCTTTCTTCCCACCAAAATGAGATTTTTGGGATACTTGGTAGTACCTGAATGGGCACATAGTGAGGAAACATTAATCTACCTCTGTATTTTTCTGATGTTTGATTTGATAATGTGACTGACTCTCATAGAGCCATAATTCACAGAACACCTTTGTTCACATGCTTGGCTGAGTAAATGTATTTGTGTTATTTCACTATCAGTATTTGTGTTATTTCACCATCTGTATTTGTGTTATTTCACCATCTGACTTATTTAGATCACTGCCCAACAAAAGAAATTCACACTCTGAAGGGCAGAAATGGACATTACCACATCCATCCTACTCCCATCTTCAGGCTTCTGAGAGACATGAATGAAAACATGAAAATTACATTTCCATCCTCTATCATGAAAACGTGAGTGAAAATATGAGACCAATGTTCTCTTAAATTGGTTTGTGGCTCCCAAAGAGTCTTCTGTCTTTATATAAGACCAGGATGAGGTGAGTCCCATGCTGAGTGAGTTCAGTGACTGTGGAGTAAATCTGTAAAATTTTACCTGTGTGGTTTGAAAACTGGACAGAGTTCACTGTGTCAACTTCAAATCCCAAAACCTGTAACAGAACACAGAAATATTTCTTTTACTAACACAACTTTGTTAGTACATTACCCACATCACAAAAAAAGAGAACTCCTTGCTGTCCCATGCATACTTTAAAATCTTGGGAGCTGAGTCAACAAACATGCAACATAAACAAAGAGCACAGAGCTCTATTACAGCAACAAACAGGGATCAAAAATGCCACTGGCAGCAGCACCAGAAAAACACAGCTCAGGATGCTCAGGCTGGAGTTCATCTGGGGATAAGGCCAGAGAGGCTCCTCCAGCAGCAAGCACTGAAACCTTGAAGAAAGCCTTGGCTGGCATTTCTTGGCAAGAAAAGAAGTACAAGGTACTAAATTAATGCACAATATGGAGGGATGATGCTGTTGGCATTCCAGAAAACCAATTTTTCTAAAAGGAGGACAAGAGGGATCTTAAAAGGGATCAATACTACAAGCCATACTTGGATGTCACAACCAGTTCCTTTAAAACTAAAAGAGAACAGAAAGAAGTCACAGAGAATTAATTTGTGGTATGATTAGGCAATACAAGGGAGAAACAAACACAGAATTAAAAAGGCCTAAAGCATGCTCTGAGAGCCACCTGCTACATTGCATTACCAGCAATCCAAATACTGAAATACCCAATAATTTCCTAGTGCAATCAACTAATATTCTTGTCACCCAAAAATATATAAATAATATGAAAATAAGAGCATCCAATCAGTAGAAAACTAATGAGGATTTTTAACCTGACAATACCTGTTTAATACAGACAGGCACTGCTAGTCAAGCCATTTTTAGACATTTTTGTGTCACGCAAGGAATTCTAATGCAAAAGTGACATTAACAGTCTGACAGCCGAGTCTTTGTTTCCTCATCCAGCTTGCTCTGAGTAAGAAATCTCCTCAAAAGAAGTGCTGCTATGTATGGCTCAGTGAGTCACACTGGAGATAACAGCAATGATGCACCACTGTGCATGATCCTCTTTCAGGCAATTTGCTGCGAGGGGGGAGTGAGCAAACAAAGCTTTTCCAGTCACGTTTTCCAGGCAGACTCACTCCTCTCCCTCTTCTGTCGTGAAGGCAACTCCTTCTCACAGATTAAAACCCTTTTGGGTACCTGGTGTCAGACATCAGGCTTTCCCTGTGCCTGTACCTCCCCTGGGATAAACCTTCATTCCAATAGCTGGCTACAAGATGAAGCTACGTGCTGTGACAGGTTGTTCATTTCTACTCTTCTGTTGTCTCACATCCACACAGGTCTTCTTAGAAAAAAATCTCTTATTTCAATAGTTAATAAAGGTTTCTGTTCCTTCCTCACCAGAAAGCAAAGTAATTTTGGATTAGTGGTACACAGAATGGTGGATTACCTCAACGTGACCAGGTTCAAATTAAACTCAGCATCTATGCTCCCCACAGATTCTTGTTTCACCTTGGTGGATTTTATTTTAAAGCCCCAGGAACTGAACAGTTGGGAACTGACAACACTGTTATGACCTTAACCTTGATGTCTGGACATGCTCTTCAAGCAAATAAATGGGAACATGGCCTCTAACCAGATTATCATCCCATAATCAATTCCCCTCCCTGTAATGAACAGACCTAGGTTGCTACTTCCTAAAGTATCTTGGCAATAACTGTGAATTAATTCATTTTCTCTGCAGTATTCAGATCATGTCTCTCCAAATACTTAAAACCTAAGACTACAGAGCACCCTTGCAGTGATTTAGTGACTAATCAGGTTTTCACTCAGTGCTTTAGGGAAGGAGAGCAGGCACAGCTGCTGCAGGGAGGGCAGTTCTACAACACTCAGATGTCCCAGATGATGGCCACCAATATGAGCAGTCCTTCTTTTGTGCCTTCCCCAGCACAAGTTATCATCTGATTTCCCAGCCAGGTTTTCCACAGGATTAGGGATTTTTGGTTTGTTTTGGTCAGTTAATCTGCTTCAACCAAAAGATGGAAAAGTACAAGGAGGCCACGTCTCTTGGAGATAGTCAGGTGCCAGGTTAGCTTGGCTGTACACTTGGTAAAACATTAAATAAAACGCTTTGGAGAGTGGATGAAAAGCCACAGACAGCTCAAATTCTGCAAGGGACCTTGATATTCTGGGTTTTTTTCATCAGTCCGAAACAGGCTACAAAAAACCTTTCAAGGTCTCAATAAAAGTCACTTACTGGTATTAGTCTACTCTGTCACAGCTTCCAGTTTCCTCCAAAGTTTTGTTTTTAATAAACATGTATGACTGAAATCTAACACACCTAATTCTGAATCCTGATTCAACTCCTAAAATAACTCACAGTTACTCCAAAGTATTTCCTTTTATAAAGGTGCTTGCTAAGGCCTAGGCTTAGCATTAGTAGTAGAATAATCAAAAAGAATGCTGAAGCCACATTAAGCCAAGTTGTTTGTTTTCAAGGCAAATTGCATTTAAATGTCCCATAGAATTTAGTCACCATCAGACAACCTGAAAACAGGATTGAGGTGATAAAAGCAGCTTTTCACAGCAGTCACCTCTTCTAGGCCTAGAGAAAGAACTGTGTCTTTATTTTGGTCTGCATAATTCATTTTAACAACTTGATCGTTTCTAGTGGATAAGGAAGCGTTGTTTTCTTCCTCCAACCAACAGTAAAACACCAGTGTTAGTGACTGTCATCCTTCACACCTGAAGGACATCAGAGGCAGTTTCTGATGCACTGAATGATGAACACTTTCCTTGCTTACAAAGGGAATTTTGTTCCAAAAATATCTTGTTAATCCTTTTTAATACATACTCACACTTTTAATTCCTTGTGCAAACCTAACTAGAAGCACTGGTTTTGAGAGTTTTTTTAATTAATAAAAAATTTCTGCTCAAACCAGAGGTTAAAGAAATATTAGGTGAAAGTTAACGAATTAGAAATACATTATTTTTGTATTTACAGACCCTTGAAAACTGAGATCAGAGCAAATTAATTGAATGAGACAAATCATACTAAAAAAGAGTCAATCTATCATATTTGCACGCAAGAGTAGCAACTATGACCTGAAAATATGTATTTAGTAGGATATAACAATTTTCCTACTGTAATAAACCAGTAAGAATAAACTTTTTCTTCAGAAAACTACCAGAAAGTAAAAATTCAAAACAGAGCTAAACTTAATATATAAAATTTCTTGCTTGTGTACACACACGTGTTCCTTGTACCTGTGTGTAAATAAACTGAAGGACCCACCCCACTTGGAGTTTGCCTGTGGCAGAACAAGTCCTGTTTGATCACACACATCTCCTGACCTGCATGATCTGCTCTCCCAAAGCTCTCCAGGAGAGGACAATTCCAAATTTCCATGCTCTGCTGTCACCCTGTGTAAGGATCAGTTGTTCACAGAACAGGATACCTTGGGCAAATCCAAACCCAGAGCCAGTGTGGGTGAGGATGGTAAGTGCTTTTCCAAGGAAAAAGATGGATGAGTCCATCCTAAATCTCTCAGCTTGCAGTCTAAACACATGTCAAATGTTCTTCTAAAACCCAAACCATACTTGCCTGGATCACATCACACAGTGATATTTGCAATTGAAATCTTAAAGGAAAATGGGCAAATTCAATGTATTTTTCAAGTATCTTCAAATAAAAGAGGCAGAACTGTTATACTTCTAAAATTAAATCACAAAACAGTAAAACTGGAGGAGTTCTGTGCTTGGAAGGTCTGGCTGGCAGATCTGACACATTTCAGAAAAATATTTGCAAGACTAAATCCAAGTGAACACAGCAGAGCAGAACCCAGGAGAAGAAACAACCAGCACAAAGCACATTATGCATGACATCAAATTCAGCTGAGTTCTCATCACAGGTAACTGAAGGGAAGGAACAAATCTCATCCAGTTCTTCCTCCAAGTGCTTTCCCTGCCTTGCTAAGAGAAACTGGGACCAGGGCAGGGCTGTGGTCTAGAGAACTACCCAAATAAAAATAGCAAATATTCAAGGGGAAAATCAACCCACAAGAAAGGAAGAGACTTCAAAATACATGGAGAACCTCTAAAGGTGTTGGCTCTTTTGGAAAAGAGGATAAACAGCCTAGTTTTCTTAAAAGCATGAAAGTAATTTGAACTTACATCCAGCCATTATGCTCAAAATAAAAAGCCAAGAAATGGGTCTTCCTCAGGATTAAAATTTTACAAGAGATAGCAGTTGTTTGTCTAGTGGAGCAACCTAAAGGCCCAGAGAGACAGAAAATATCTTGAATTGGGTACATTACATAAACAGCTGGATCTCAGCTTTGGTTCACTCTAATCATGTAACCCTTTGGACTTTGCCACTGCCCTAATCTCAGCTTTGTTTAAAATTTAGTTTCTCTTCCCATTCCTTCCAGAAAACATTCCAACCACATAAACACTAAAATGTGTTACTTCATCACCATGACAAACCATTGCCTAAGACTGTTAGAAATCAAATATTACAAACATACAGTCCAGAGGAGAGCCTCAGTTGTTATGAAAAAGGGAGGCTGAAAAACAGGAAGAAAACCATTTCACAGTATGGAAAATTGTGAGTGTAGCAACAGAGAAATGAGCAGGAAGATTTTGAAGCAAATGCAATATCTGAAATTCAGTTTTAATGATTGCCAACCTTTATGTTTATATCTGTGTAATCTACATTATGCACCAATGGCCTGGAGACAAATAAAGGTACTCACTTCTACCTCCTAATCCTATTTGGGATCTGATTATTAACACCACTTGAGTCAGAAAACTGTTAACTTCAAAGATTAGCTCTGCCTCAGAGTAAATATTAATATAATTTCTCATTTAATAATTTTATTTGCTCTGAGAAATGTGAAAAGCTGTTACTGAACTGCTTCTGTTTAAATTTGTTTTGCAGCTTTACTATGCTCCTGCAGGGGATAAAGGCATATTTCCAATGTCACAGACTCTGTAGTACTCAGGAAATTCTCCTTTTTGCATTGTTTGTATGCAGCTTGGGGAGGAAAAAAGTATTATTTTTTTTAAAGAGAGAAATATCCTGTATCTCCTAAGTGTGTGAGAAAAACTGTAACTTGAATTACAGAAACATCTGAACTGAACTAAGTTTTAGTGGTTTCCAGGGTACTAAACATTAGAAAAAACAACAACAAAAATATCTCCCAATTTCCAATGCATTTTATGTGGATATTCAGAGAAAGGGGGCTTAGAGGGGGCTGAGATGCTCTGGGAGTTGCTGTCATTGGAGGTTTCCAAGGGGGATAAACCCCTGAGCAGCCTGGGCTGAACTTAGGGCTGCCCAAGCTTTGAGCCAGAGACCCCTGAAGTCCCTTCCAGCCTGGGTCACTCCTCATCAGTGACACAATTACCTACAAAAACCTCCGTTTTATCCATTGTAAAATCCCACAAAATACCACCAGCATCTCCCCAACCTAAAGTTCTGGCTTTAAGGATAAAGCCCAGGGGTACTCTAAGTTTACACTATTAACTGTGCCAGTTTTGACAGTAAAAATAATACATCCTTTGCTGTTAAATGACCAGTGGACCAATTTAACTAGAATGCTTTAGTTTGTACTTAATTTAAACAACCTTAGAGAACAATGACCTAGTTCTGCAAGAATGAAATTCAATTAAAACCACCTCTCTGCTCTGCAACATGACTGGTATATATTGCCCTCTTAGGGCACTTGCTTTGTGCCTCCAGTGGTGTTTCATTTTCAGGTTTGAAATTAAAACCATGAAGCAGTAATGCAGCTCAAGTTAGAGGAAAAATCTGGAATGAGGAAAAGGCACAGGGGAAAAAAAAATCAAAACAGTGTAAGAAAATAAAAAAAGCCAAAATTTGTTTAAAACTACCCTGTGTAGACCTTCATACATGTTTCTTCCATAGCATTTATGTTCCTGATACATGGTCACAGTTTGCTATCTACATTTCATGGAATGCAGGCAAGACCTCCATCCAAAATCTTCAGGTCCTTCAAAGTTCTTAATTTTGGAAAACATTAGCTCTATCATACCAGAACACACCCAAACCAATTTTCTCAGACGAGTCCCCAAACAAAACAGTCTGAAAACCACAAATCCAGGGAAAGTGTCAGCAGCTGAAGTTGTAAATCAAGCTCAGCCAGTCATTCATGCAAATTCTTCTACTGTGTACACAAGTTATCTTGGGTTTTTTACTATCTGAGCTACAAATGTGCCACAGGTAAAAATCTCACAACTCTAAAAGATGAGTTTATCTTTAAGGGAAACACAGTTTGACAGGAAAAAGGCACAGAAAAATGGTTAAAAGGTATGAAGGAACAAGGTTCTGCTGATCAGGAGAAGAGAATTTTTGAGACTCCACTGCTGAAAGGAGGATTTGACTTTCATGCATTCAGTTGTCCCCAAAATAAATAGAGCCTTGTATTATAACATGTAAAATCCTTAAATTATAACACTTAAATGCCTTAAAGTATAACATTTAAATTACTTGCACCTCAACTCCTCTGCTTTGTAGCAGGATACTTTTTTAGCAAGTAAAACTTTTATGGAAAAAATAAAACTTTGCAAAACTTTTACAAAGAAAACTTTGCAAAGCTTTTTACTTTGCAGGTAAAACTTTTATGGATTCTTCTTCTAATTAATATTCAAATGCTGAAACATCCACGCCAGGCATGTCCCACCCTCTGTGCCAACAAATGGTAACAGACTGATGAGTTAGACCACAGTAGGAGTTAAAACAAAAAAAAGTATAAAAAAGAGGAAGTATAACACACATTATCAAATGAATCAAAACCACCCAGCTCTCTCAGCCTGTCCTTGTAAGAGAGATGATCCAGTCCTCTAATCACCACACTGTGAAGTTGCCTTTAATTTTCAGAAATTAATGGCTGCATATGACAAGCCATGGAGCACTACAGAAGGGAAAAAAATTGTCCCCAGCTTCAAAGCCAAACTTTCCAAGTACTGAGGAGTACCTTGATTTACATCATTTAAAGCACATAAAGGAATTTAAAAAAATAAGGGAATATTTAAGAGCACATCTTACATCTCAAATATATACAAATACACAAAATCAAATATTTCCTTCCATCCCAATTGTTTTATTAGCAGCCTGTGAGGTTTATCCCAACTGTGGCATCAGTCAAAGGACAAATTTTTATAGCACAAAGATGTACATAAACCATGGGGATTACCAAGACTTAACTAGACACAATTTATTAGGAATTTTCAAGAAATCTTGTGGTAAGGCTCCAAATTGCTGATTTTTAGCAGAGAATGTGTACAGTTCACAAACTGAATTAGCCAGTAATTTGTGTAAAAAAAAAATACTGTATCACATAAACCAAATCCATTCTATTCCTTCCAACTTCTTTATATATATTAAACCCAATATTAATTAGAAGACATTAAGAGAATGAACTTTATTACCACTGTTAAAATTGCCCTGTCAAACAAGGTAATTGAGGTTTGGGGTGTTTTTTGCCAAATAATGGCAGCAATACTTTGCAATAGGAAAGCCTCTATGTCAGGCCATGAATTGCTCTATGTATCCATTGTATCACGAGCTGTTTGCATTAATATCCTACAGCTTGGAACTTCATCTCACACAGCCATCACTGCAGCTCCAGTGAACATCATTGCTGCACTGTATTCCTCTGGAGATGGCATAGAAATGTGTTTTTAAAGGCTGAATTTCTGTAATCAAACTGATTTGGAGTGGGAGAAAAAGAAACATTTCCCAGTTGCAACTTGTGCCTCTCGCTATGTGCCAGCTCTTTCACTTAATTGCATCTCCTTCCATTTGCTGCTGAATCAAAAAAAAAAAATACATTGTACTGGCTGCAGAAAAGTAAAAACACTAATTCAGTTTGAGAAATAGGAACTTGGGAAAAAGAAAAGGCATGTCCTGACAATTAGTGAACAGGAATAATTGCTGGCGTGGGCTGATAAACTGAACTGAAACTGCTATTGACTAACCCAATCTCTTTTTTCTCTGAGCTTTTAATAAGGCACACCAAGTATCTAAAGAGAATTCTGTACTTATAATATAGTGGTATTTTTGTGCAGTATTTGACAAGGCACTGAAAAGAAAAATCATTAGGATATTTGGGATATTGTGTATAAAATACTAGAGCAAATAAACCGGGGACAGGGATGCTGGACATATTATTGGTGATTTATGAACAGACCACTTCAAATTCTGAGGTTAGAAATAGACAACTACAAAACAGACAGTAAAAATATACACCAGATGACCTTGAGAAAAATGCACCATAATGGAAGAAGGATATTAAGCTATTAGAGAGCATCCAAAGGAGGGCTATGAGGATGGTGAAGGGTCTGGAGGGGGAAAGCCTTGAGAGGAGCATCCGAAGGGAATGAGGTTGTTCAGCCTGGGGGAGACTGAGGGGAGACCTCAGTGAGGGGCAGGCAGTGATCTCTGCTGTGTGGGGACAGTGACAGGACCCAAGGGAATGGCCTGAAATTGTGGTTCAGGTTGGATATAGGAAAAGGTTCTTCCCCCAGTGGTTGGGCACTGGAACAGGGCTTGTTTCTGCAGTGACACCCCTTTTTTACCTTTGACCAACTGCATACCCAGTTTCAGGATAAGCTGACTTCAGCACTGAGGACATTGTAAAGACTGGAGCAGAAAACAAATCCTCTCTTCTGCCAGAACAGACTACAATTTTTGTCACAGTGCTCTGGCAAAATTGGTACTCACTGAGAATTTGCTGATGGGCTGATCTAGCTGTAATATCATGACCAACTGAACAGAAAAGACTAGAACAGCCTGAGACTGCAGTGAATCTGTTCTCAAATAATTCCTTGATTTTTCTGAAAAGGCTTGCAATGCAAGTACAATCTGAATGATAATTAGGCCAAATTCAAGATTATCCAGTAATGCCTTGAAGATGCTTTTCCAAAGAAGTCTTGGAGCCACAGGAACACTTCAGAGCAAATACCACAATGTCACTGATTTTTCTTTGCACCTGGACAGACTGATTAGCATGCATTACTAACTGTTCAATGCAAGATACTCAGATGACATAAAATAAATCCCTTTATCAAAATTCCCCTCAGCCATTTTATTCAGCACTAAGAAACTCCTTGTTCTACATCATGACCATTTCCATAGGCTACTCAAACAAACAGCCTCTTGTGCCTGCAAGACACACACCCTCCTCAGCACTATCCCTGCATCACAACAGCTCTAGTTTGGGATTGAGATGACTGCAGGGTCAAAAGATTTGTGGTAGAGCTGCTCCGTTGACCTTTCTATGGGCAGGAGGCCATTGCTGCCATGAGGAGTGGTATTAAGTGATAGATCTGCAAGACACCCATTTAGAAAGGTTAAGGCCAATGAAAGACAAGAAAACAACTTGTTTATGCTGCTGTTTTCCCCTTCATTCTTCCCACTAAAGGACAAACATAAAAATAGCAGAACAAGGTGGTGCTGGGGGGGTCTCTGCCTGCCTTCCACCCAAGAAACCCATTCTTTACTGTCAAGCAATGACTTCAGATGCTGTTTTCAGATGGAGAAGTAGGTTCACTGCAGATTTCAGATTCATCATCTTCATGCTGCTTCCTACTACACTTGGATGTAATTTGACAAAAACACCATACTGTCACTGCAAACTCCTGCCAGCTGGAATCCTGCAGTGCTACACAAGGAGGTTTGCAAACACTGATAAGGAGAGGCAGACACAGACAGCAGCAATAGGTTCAACAGGCGTGGGAATTATCTCTTTTAGTTTTGTGAATGAAATGGTGGAGGAGGATCCCACAGCACATTCTTTTCCTCTGATTTTTGACTTTATTTTTAGTCCTGTTTTTCGTATTTTGGCTAGCCAGCTCTCTAACCACCAGTCCATTAGCAAAGTGTGGGCAAGCACACTTTGTACATCTGAGGTGGAGTTATCCTGCAAGGGAGATTTGTTTTATCCAGCACATTCTTTATGTGGACTCCTTAGGTAGACTATGAATGGATCCCACTCTCCTACCAAAGGTTTAGACATTAAATTGCATGAGAAGAGATACTTGAAGAAACAGAACAGGAAACAGCTCGCTGAAGGAGGTGCCACATTATGTGAAGATAAGACCAAGGCCACAAACAGGAAGAATGAAGCTGGTAGAGGGTGGGTGTCTCACCACTTCCTTCAAAACAAGCAGAAGTCTTAGAGAAGAGCATTCTAGAAAATGTTTCCTTCAGCAGACAGCAGGTGCAGGGCCTGGGGCGTGCTCCTGCCCTGGCACCTCATCTGTGCCAAAAAAGCTTTTCTGTGGGGCTGTGTTTAGGAACTGGCTCACAAAATAAGCCCTCATTTTCTCCTTTGCCACTTTTGCCAAGTCATTTATAACCTGGGTGGCTTCTCAGAGCAGTTTACCACATGGCCTGACAAAATGACTTTCCTTGGAGCACTGAAGTGGACACAAAACAGTGCAGGTGGAAGGAGCAGCTGGCAGCATTTCTCAGTCTGGCTTCTCTACTGAAACCAGCAGATTTCAGTACCCTAGAGGGCAGGTGACAATATAAAACTTCTCAAATTTAAACACTGCTTGCCATGGATTTGTTCGGTTGTTGTATGAATAGTCAGAGGCACAACGTTACCTCCATTAACTACAGTAAGTACAAAACAGCTGGGTTTTTTAAAAAAAACGTTATGTTCTCATTTTTGTTAAATGCTCAGAGTTGTGTTGGTGGTTTCTCACAGGTAGTGCAGTGCTCACCCATGTAAGATACACCCAGGGGCTGTATCCTGCCAGAAAAATGAGAGTAACCACAGTGAAGATGGATGGAAAAAGACTTTTCCTTCAGTGTAACCATGAGCAGTAGTACTCACCATCCAAAATAAAAGTAATAAAATAGACAGGTTTGTAAGGTACACAGATTGGTAAAATATTTTTTTTTCTACATTTAGGCGAGACTTTACTAAATACATGACCATAACGTCCAGTGAACAATTCTGCAAAACAGTATTAAATTTTGAGAATTCAGCCAACAATTTTTTTCTGCTGTTACTCATTTTCTTTTTTTTTCCCCTCAGAGAAGATGGAGACAAAATTGCCATGTATGAAGAAACATGGTAAATTTTAGGAAAAGAAAAATACCTAAATTACTTAGTGTTAAAAAAAAGGGGAGTATGAAAGATAACACTCTTGGCTTTATTGGCTAGCAATCTGCTAAATGAAGAAAGAGAAAAAATGTTGCTGTATTCTGATATTGTGGGACAGACCAACTTTGGATGTTTCCAATGAACACTGTTCTTGCAGACTTTCATGGATTCCTCCCTTCTGTTTATTAATGTCATTGATAGCTGTGCCATCCTTGCTGATCCTCTTCTGAGAGCTAAAACGTGAGTGAATCCCACAGCAGAGAGAAGGGGAAGAGCTGTGGCCAGATTGGGAGAGTTCTGCAGGTCAGAAAAAGCATTTACTGCTGGTTTTGGGAGTGACTGCACCCACAGATCAGAAAGCAGCCCTCCAGCTTTTGTTTTGCCACAGGGGAGAGACTTTCCATTTCCCAGCGTGTGCTCCAGCACCTCCTCAATCCCACACATGCAGCTGGGAAGAGGTGATTTGCATTCCCAAGACAGCAAAATTAAATCACCATGCAAGGATTTCTACTCAGCCCAAACTACTCCATATGCTTAAAATTTACAAAGAATGACAGAGGGTGAAGAGAAGTTTGTTTTGTTTTTAAATGAAGCACAGAAGAGGTTTTGGTATCTCAGTTCTCTCTCCTGCTCTGTGGATAATTGCTCCAGATGCTAAAGGAATGGAGCTGAGAGGTGTCATGGATGAATTAACATGAACAAATACGAGTCCTGAACAAAGGCTTGAAAAATTTCAGGTAGTTCAGCACAGCAATATTTTTTTAGCTATGATAAGTCACCCCACTGCTGCCAAGGCACAAGATGATGAACTAGCCTGGCTTCTCCTGGGGCTCATATTATCCATCAGCACAGACCTTCCTGGCATCTTTCAAACATTAGGCTCATCATATATATATTTTTTTTTCTCCTCTGTACATATTACTGTGCAGCTGAACACTCTAGTGCATATAGTAATTTCAGAGGAATGGACATTTTATGTCCCAAGACTAATGTCCAGCTCCTCACATTAACCTTGCCTCACCAGCTCCAGCCTGTTTTCCACACAACACGAGTAACTGAGGTGGAACTTCCATTGCATCCATTCAGCCTAAAAAAGCTAAAAATACCTGCCTGGTATGTGCTCAGTCAGCCATGGATAATGCTGTATCCCTTATCTAAAATGACTAAATTTGCTTTTCAAGGAAAAGTGACCATCATTTTTTGGATATAAACAGAAAAAGTGAACAGTAAAAGACAACAATTTACTTAAAAGAGTATTTTAGAGAGCTATCAGTAACTTTGTATGTCTCCTGTTCTTATCAAGTGTACCTTTTGCATATATATATTATTATTCATCTTATTATTTCAAACTATACTTTTGTTTTTAATACATTTCCATACATTTTAGCATGAAATTAACTTTAACTTGAAGCTTTTTTTTCTTTCCCCAGAAACCTGATCACTCTCCCTCTGTTATCTGTCCCTTTTTGTTTATGCACAAAAAAATATTTTCTCATCTGGGGATTTAATCTGGAGCAGAAATAAGACATCAAATACTCAAAAAATTTTAAAAAACAAACCTCTAAGACTTAAAGACAGAAAATAAGGCCATTCCTAATATAAAAATGCCTTAAGCAAGTAAACACTTGCTACTGAGTCTCTGAGTACATTATACTCCCCACACAAACAGTGCAAATCCACCTCTAGGCAAGGTTTTCCAGTCTTTTAATAAGATTTGCAATTTCTTGACAGCTCAATTTTTTTTCCAAAGACAGTGGGTGAATCAGGGTAAAGTATTTTTGCTTCCTCTCAAGTCAAATATTTGTATGTACTTGTAGGCACCAAATGGGATCCTCCTTCATCTTTTCCCTTTGCTGTGTTGAGACAGATGAAAAGATTACAATTCTGTCAGAAACTATTTATTAACTACACATCACTACACACACTCCAGTGTAACTATTGTGTCAAACACCAGCACATGCATCTGCATGGCTCAAACTTCCACAATTTACTATGAAAAAGTCAGCAAATTTTCAGAATCATCAATCACTGTAGATATTTACCACCATCTTTTTGAAAAATTTAAAATGCCAGCTGGTCAACTGGCCCCATACACACACTGCATATTAACTTGAAGCATATCTTAAAATGCTTTTTGCAGCTTTACAGCTGGGTTATACAATCAGCCTGTGTGGACATCCCTTAGCATAGCTGTATTTTCATGGCTGTATTTTCATGACAAAGGCTTATTTAACAAGCTGCCACCACTGAGTGGCCTTGCAGGAAGAGTCAGAAGCCCCACAGCCCCACAGAGCTGACCCTGGATGAGGATGGTCCAGCCAGTCCCACTCTCTGCTCATCAGAGGCTCTGCCCAGCCCTTCAGAGTCCACAGCACATCTGCACCCCCAGCTGCTCTTCTTTTGGGCAGGTTGAAATTATTCTAATTTTTCAAGCTGATTATTTTGCATTAGTAGCTGAAAAGATTCCATTTGGAGCTCAAAGAGAAAATTGAGGTCTCTGTTTATAGCTGTGCACAAACATAAACTCTTATTGTTAGGTAAAAGTGAGGCCCCAGCAGCTTCAGTTTTGTCTATCTCAAAGCAATGTTAGGAGCTGAAAGTGACACAGACACCCCTTCTTGTTGTGTGTTGTTATCTTTTGAGTAATAATCTACTTTCTTATCTATTGTATTTGTGGGGTGCCCTTTGGCAGGAAGGAATGATGAATCTGACTCCATGTTCTCAGAAGGCTAATTTATTCTTTTATTATACTATATTGAAGAATACTATACTAAACTATACTAAACAATACAAAAAGGATACTTACAGAAGGCTAAAAAGATAATAATGAAACCTCATGACTCTCTCCAGAGCTCTGACACAGCTTGGCACTGATTGGCCAATAAGTCAAAATAATTAACAGAAACCCAATGAAACAGTCACCTGTGGGTAAATAATTTCCAACCACATTCCAAAGCAGCAAAACAGAGGAGAAGCAAATCAGATAATTATTGTTTTCCCTTTTCTCTGAAGCTTCTCAGCTTCCCAGGAGAAAAATCCTGGGTGAAGGGATTTTTCAGAAAATATGATTGTACATTTATCCCCTCCCAGTCCTGTCCCACTCACCTTCCCTCCCAGTTTACCATGGAGGTGGAAAGTCCATCTCTACAATCTTCTGAGAGGTTCAAAGTTCTCTCAAGTGCATCTGGAGCTGGGTTCATGTGGAAAAGCACTTCTGGAAAGGTCTGGCAAAGCCTGTCCCCAGAAATCCACACTGCCAGGTTGGGGGAGCCACCTTCTTTTTTGGACTTTTTGGATTACAAGTCTTTGTCAGGGTCTCACCTTGTGCAAGGTATTCACCTGAGTTTTGCAGCTACTTGTGCTGACATTCACATAAGAAGCAAATGCTCTTTACACAGCTTTGAACAAGCCTTCCCAGAGAGGTTGCAATTTTTTTATGCCTTGCGTGGTTTTATTTTAATTCATTCACCCCTTACCTACCTTTATTAAAAGAACAGAGTTAGGGGGAAAAAGCATGCTTCCACAAGTTTCATTTGAAGTATGGTTCTAGAGCAATAATTGTTATTTCAGATATGCAATTTAGGACAATCTTTGGGTATTACAAAGACCAGATGCACTCTTTCATCTCTGTATTTATTTTTTGTTTTAGGTTTGGGCTTTTTCAGCCTTTGATCTGTAACAAAGATAAGGGCTACCCAGCAAGAACATTTCTTATTGTTACTCTGTAAAGACTTTTGATTGATTCATCCTTCTTCTGACTCATACTATTAACACAATAGCAGGGTTTGAAAAAGAAAGAGAGTCATCTTAAATAAGAGATGCACTTATCTTTCTACACAATCCTTAAGTCATTTGACTATACTTTTCAACAAAATAAAGAAAAAAAATCTTAAACTTTTTTGCCATGTAGATAGTTAGCAAAGATGACTGATACTGCTTTTGGTCTCAGCACATACTGGACAAGACAGTTCAAGACTATCCATAAATATCAAAGAAATTACCACCTGTGCTGACCAAAGTTGTTTTCCCATCTTTTCTACAATTAAGAAGGAGCTAAAAATGTAGACTGACTTACAGAAGAGAATTACTGAGAACTGGTCTGAGAACCATCAGTCCTTTTTAATACCTGGACAACTGTCTCCATTTTGCAGGAGGAAAAAAGTTAAAAGGAAAAGAAAATAATTGAGTAGATTTCAAGAGGACCTTTAATCCTGTATTGTAGAAACTATTTATGTCTCTACAGTTCAGGACAGACAATTTCATTCTCCAGATACAAATAATTAATGGCTTGTCTCAACTTATAGCCCTCTCTTCAGGTAAGCAGATATAAAACGAAGTCAGGAACTAAATACTCAAAACAGAGGCAGATTTTCTCAGATTCTATGAGTGTTAGGCAGACAAAACAAACAAACAAAACCACCTCAAACCATCACTGCTACTGAGACATAAGCAGAGATCAACATTTTCTGGTTTGCAGACAGTTTGAACTATTCCAGTGGCAACCAAATGTCCAGTGCCCAGGTAAAACTGGCTGGGATTTTCTCATGCCCCTTCCTTATACTTTCAAAATTCTTTCTTGGAAGCTCATGGAGGCCCCGAGAACTGAGCACACAGACTGACACACTGATTCCCAAAAGCTGCTTTTATGACAGGTGCAGTATATGAATCCTAAATTCCTCTGCCAACCAAAGTTTTCCTGTTGGTCAGAACGAGAAATGACCTTGTCCTTCTGGATCCTCTGTGGTTTGAGGAGGACTGTAACTTTCCACTTGTAGTTCTGCTCCCCTTACTTATTGCCACATTCTGCCTACCTAAAAGGTGGGGCAGGAAGGGCAAGATAAAATTATATTCAAAACTAACAGCTAAGAGGTTGTCTCTAAGGAAAACAAAACCACATACGATAAAAGTGAAGTTGAATGTCATGGTGATAAAAACTATGACAAATCTTAGTCAACACTGGAAACATTTAGAAACTTAGAAACTTTTTTTGTGTTTTGAAATAACTTATCTGACTCCAAATGGCAACTCCCCAAGTTAATGTACACCCTACTGCTCTTACTCTCTTAAATGCTGGACAGTCCTGAACCATTGCTGAACCATCTTGAACCAATTCTGAGCTTTTAGTATCACTTCCCGATACTGAAAGCTCAGAATACACAGCTGTGGAACAACTTAAGACTACTCTAACAATAATTCAGAACTACTTTCAGAACATTTAAAAGAGATAGTAAGATCATGCAAGTAGAAACTATTTAAACTCTTGACAAGGCAGAATTCAAAGCAGTGCTGAGGGTAGTTCACTCTGGCAAATCCAGGTGCACGTTTCCTCTATGACCTATTAGCTAATCTAGACTAATTACTTAAATGTATTTTAACCTGAAATGATGTAAAGAGTTCTAATATTTCTCACTTAGCTCTATTACTTCCATTATTATAACTGCTCTGATATATGGGCTAACTCTGTTTTGCTGTGTTTGCCTTATAGAAAGCATTTACAACACATTCCACAGAGGAAGTCCTTCCACATACCTACATTTTAAATATTTAAGCTTTTACTAGTGGAAGCCTGACACAATGCAACCAACTGATTGAAAAAAGACCTTAAAAATTCTCTTCTGAGCAGATTGCTATTGATAGTAATGTCACAGATTTCCACCAAAGATCAGGTCATGCAAACATGAGTGATGCTTTTTGGATAAGTCTGCAAAGAGCAGGTGAAACCATGCCAGGTTTTCTATTTGGATGCTGCTGTCCAAATGTGGATTCCTGAACTGTTGTGTCAGGATTTCAACCTCACAAGCACACAGGCACACATATCTACATACACCCTGCCTTGCTAACTCAATACAGATGAGCTCCAAAGGGAGCCTCACTCAACTGGTTCAGAAAACTAAAGTAAAAAAAAAGAGAATAGGAAATAAAAGCATGCCAGCCTTGCACCCATCCTCAAGAACAGATACAGGTTATTTTCATGGCTATATAAAAACAATATAAGAGAAAGACTCAGGTTTGTAATTCTCTTCATAAAAAAAAGTTACACTTTGGGGCACCTTGCCCCATCTGATGTTCTAGCAAAACAAGGGTTTAGGTAACGAAACCCTTTTTTTTTCCAACGAGCACAACTTCACTAAGGGCTGCCTACATAGGATTTCAAAGTGCAGCCAGCAGTGGCAGGAGTTTGGCTACTCCCCAAGTAAATTTCTTTTCCTCCCACTCCAGAAACTTCTTGTTACACTATTCACTGAGAAATACTACAGAGTGCGAGTGCAACAGCCTCCTGAACAAAACCCAGCTACACCAACAATAGGGGTTTTTTAACTCCAGCAGTATTTTATGCCATCATAGCCAAGGAACTAAAAACACTTTCCAGGAACCCATTTGCCAAGGTACACAACTCACCTGCCACAGAAAGGTTAAGCTACAGAAAAGTAAAGAAAACCTTTGACAGAGAATTAGAATGGAGAGACAGAATAGCTTAAGAGACTGGAGGTTTCTGGAATAAGTACTGCTGTGTTCTCTTCTGCTACACAGAAATTGAAGGGAGAAGCACAATTTCGAGATCATTTTGCTAGGAAAGGAAGGACAGGTGACCTGCAGTTCATGATCACATTTTTGGCCTGGAGCTCTACATACTCGTATTAGTCCACAATACTCGGATTACACACGTACATCACCCTTCACCACACATTAATTTTCAAGAGTCTTGGTTACATTATAACTGGATGGTGCTTTGGGGGTGTGACAGTGGCTTGTTGCAGACCTGATCTCACTTGCATCATTTATCAGAGTACAACATCTCTCCTGTCTAGTCAAATGAGCTACACCATTTGTAAGCACACGCCAAGATAACCAATGTCACACACAGCGTGCACTGGTAACGAGGTTCTTAGAGAGCTCCACACCGACATTCCTGTTTAAAGGCACAAAGATCTCCCGATGGGCAGGCCCCAAATCCGCCCTTTAGGACACAGACCCTCCACAGGAGCCAACAGTGCGATGTGCAAAGGTCCGCCCGATGTTTTCCCAGCACCGGCGAGATCCAAGCAAACAACTCCGAAGGCAGCACATGACAGGCACGAAGGCCAAGATCCAATTACACCTCCAGCCCCGGGCCATGTCAGGCAGCTCCTCTGGCCCTGCCTGCCACACGCATTAAGTGGCCCCTACACCCCACTACACCCTCCCCAGACTATCCGGGCTGGGGGATCACCCAGTCTCTGCCCCTGAGGGCCGGCGGGGTTTAGCTGGGTGCCAGCACAAGGACACCGCTGCCCCGGGTCCCCGGCACGGGACACGGCGATCACCCTGCCTTAAGGGGCGGCAGCCCCGGCTGGCTGCCCCTGCTGGCGGCAGCGGAGCCGCCCTCAGCCCGCAGGCAGCGAGCAAACCCACGGGCAGCACCCCCGGCTCGCCTCCCCTGGCACAGCCCGCCGTGCCACAGCCCCAGGAGGAGCTGCGTTAACGGGAGCGGCGCGGAGCCGGCGGGAGGCGCAGCCGCAGCGGCCGCGGGGTGCGCGGAGCCCCGGGACGGGCACTGCCGCCGGCAGCGGAGAGGGCGGGGAGGGCGCCCGTGCGGGCATCTCCCCGCCGTGCCCTTCTCTCACCCCGGCTTGGCAGGAGCCGCTTGGGCACCGGAGCTCGCCGGGCAGCGCTGCCGTCACACCGCCCGCCCGCAGGGAACAGCGGTGGAGGGAAAGGAGGAGGGAGAGGAGGAGGAAGAGGAGCAGGTCCGCGCCCGCTCACCTGCAGGGGGAAGGTGGCCGCCTTGTTGCCCACGTAGCCGCGGACGACGTGGCTCTGGATGGAAAGCACCCGGCACTCCGGCTCCATGGCTGCGCCGCGCGCGCCTGCCCGCGCCGGGCCGAGGTGGCGGCGCCGGGAGCAGGAGCGGGGGGCGGAGCGCGGACGGCGTGACGCGCTCGCCCTGCCCGCCTGTCACACACCCCCCGCCGCACGGAGGCGGGCACCGGCCGGCTCCCAATGGCCGCCTGCCGGCGAGCCCGCTGCCCGGGGCTGTGGAGGGGACACGGCTCCCTGCACACCCACCGGCGTCACGCGGTCACGCTCCCCGCGGCCGCCCCGCCCGGCCGAGCCAACGGCACCGAGAGCCGGGCCCGGCCCGATCCGCCCCGGGCTCGGACACGGCGGGAGCGGCGAGCGCCGCGCCCCGGCACTGCGGGCGGCGCGGCATGGGTCAGGCTGGAAGGGACCGCGCTGGGTCACCAGGTCCGGCCTCCTGCTCAGGCAGGGCCAGCCCGGAGCACTGGCACAGGGTTGTTACCGTGTGGCTCTGGAGTATGTCCAGTGAACATGAGCCTTCCATACTCTCTCTGTCTGTCCCAGTGCTCGGTCACTGCACAGTGAAGCTCTTCCTCATGCTCAGGTGGAACTTCTGACCATCAGTTTCTGCCCCTCACCTCCTGTACCCTTGCTGGACGTCACCAAGCACAGCCTGGTCCAGGCTCTGACCGCCCTGTTTTAGATAATTATATCCATTAATGAGGTCCCTCTCAGTCATTTCTTCTCGAACCTGAGCAGGCCTCAACCTTTCCTCATAAGAGAGATGCTCCAGTCCTGCACTTGTCCTCATTGCCCTCTACTAGAACTGCTCCAGGAGCTCCATGCCTCTTCTGTCCTGAGGAGCCCAGAACTGGACACATTAAAAGACCATTTTCTACCTGAAAAGAGACTTTAGTCAGGTGGTGGCCAGTCTCCCCAGGCCTACAGTGAGAGGACTAAAGGAAATGGCCTTAAGCCGAGGCAGAGGTGATTCAGATTTTTTTACAGTTTTAGGGTGCTCAAACATTGGAATAGGTTGCTCAGGGAAGTCGTGGAATTACCATTCCTGCAGGTATCTGGATCTGACACTGGGTGATGTGGTTTAAGAGTTACAGTGATACAGTGGGGTGGAGAAACCATGCTCCCCTGTGCCATGAACCACCCACAGTTGCCCACATCCCGCTGGGAAGCCAGGACTGGCACAAACATCCCACCTGTGTGACAGTTTCCCTTCCTTGAGTGTTCAGAAAGCCTTGTGGAGCCACAGATGCCACAGGCAGCCCCACAGGCAGCAGTGCCTGGAGGCTTGGCACACTGGCCCAAGCTGTGGGTGCCCTGACAGAGCACCACCCTTGCAGCTGGGTTCTGAAGTGACTGCAATTGTGTGTTATTGACCCAAAAGGAAAAAAAAAAACCTTCAGAGAGCTGCCAAGGAGTAAAAGAAGATGTATGCGTTGGCTGGAAAGTGCTACAATACATCAAGACTCTGCTGAGAGTCTTGGTAATGTGTTTGGGAATTTCATCTTCCTCTGGCCGTTTGTCGTTATTGACCATCACAGCTCCAATCACAGCTCACAACAAGAAATGGCACCTCATGCCTCTTGCTCTTCTTCGTGGATAGCTTTGAATTGACTCTTGGAATAGTGTGATTATTTCTTAAAAATATGAAAGAGTATTTTCCTCATCATAAGTAATCTGTTGGAAAATGACAGAACATACTGTTCTCTCTTCAGTTGTCACTTGCATTAAAAAACTTAGGGCTTATTCTAGACTGGCCTTACAACTGCTGCTTCAGCCCTTCAATACATAATTTTTTGAATTGCAGAAATCACTGCATCTCCACGGAGGGCCAGAGGAATGAATTATCTGCATCAGGTACGTTCCCGCTCCTCTAGCTTAGAGGACAGTTGTTGGAATACAGATTTTTTTTCCCCTTTTCTCTGGTTTTCATCCTTTGCTCAGCATTAGTGCTTATTGCACCACTTTGACCTTGTAAGCAAAGATACCAGCTCTATGCAGTATTGCTACTTTCTTCCTAATATTCTGAAATGTCCAACAAAATCCAGTTCCTAGCAAATTTTATGCTTTCCCCAGAGGAATATCTGAAGCCTCTCTTGATGGTTTTTAATTAAGGATTAAGGAGTAGAACTTGCATGCACAGGATGTGTGTGACTCAATATCCAGCCCTAACATTTTTCAAAGTATGGGGGATTCTATATCTCCATACCCTAAAAAAGTTGCCACAAGCAAAACAAAGGCTAGAAAAGAAATCCTTTCCAGAAAGCTGCTAATCTAAAGGTGAATACACAATTTCTGAGCAGTGGTTTTTTTTACAGACTTTGCTATATTTATTCTTTAAGAAGTCAGGCCTCTCCCTCATAAAAAGGACTGTATGTCTCAGAAAAAAGTGAAGCTAAGGTCCAATTTCATAGTGATTGTGCTTCCTACTGCGCTATCCTTCTCAAAAAAATAGCTCCCAGGTACTCCTCCAAATTGGGGGATTACTCAGACTGTTCAAGGAGTAAATAACTGTTTAATGGATGACAGAAAGATTCATTAAGAGAAAAAGAAAAAGGCAGGGCAGGTTAGATTAAAATGTCAGCTATGAGCAGCTGTTCTCAACTTCCTACAACAGCTGCTGCTGTAGAACTGCCTGGATGATACCTCCTCAAGCTCCTGGCCTCTCAGTGGACTGGGCATAGATTTATACAGTTTATTTTCTTTAAGGTAACCTGACCTCTCAAACCAGATCCCCTTGGTCAGAGCAGAACATTTGTTGGAAATAATGAAATTTGAGGAGAAGTTTATCAGAATTTGATCAAGGAAGAGTATAGTCAAAAAGACCACAGTTTATCAACAACTGGCAATCTTCCACAAATATTCCTCTTATGCTCTCCTTCTACAACTCACCTAAATGTTTCTCACATCTCCCTCACTCTCTGCTCAGCCTGGCAGTGCACCACAAACACACCCTGTGGCAGACCTGAGGCAAGAATACACATGAGAGTTGTCCAGCCAGCAGTTCTGGAAGATGGACATTTTTCCCTGCCCTCCTTGCTCCTGGGCAGACAGGACAAAATCCTTCTGGTCCAGTTTGCACAGGCTGCTGCCTTCCTGCATCTGTGTTGTTACCTTTGGAATTCCAGCTCACTATGCATGAAGAAATTGTGAGATTGCAGTGATTAACAAGCTTAACATGGGTCTACAATGTCACAATATTGCAATAAAGGTCATCACCTTTTGGTTGCATAAACAACAGCAGAGTCTGCCAGATATGAGAAACCATCCTGGACTCCTCCAGTCAAACTCAGCACTGGTTGGGTCTCTGGGGAAGTGGTGCCAAGTTTTGGGTGGTGTTTTATTCAAAATGGAACAATGGCACAGTGCAAGGGGCTGTGAGAAGGGTCTAAGTCTCAGGACACACAGCCAAGGAGGAAATGGTTTATTTAGCTTAATGAAAGCTCAGCTCTAATCACAGCCTGCAAATACATACAACACAGAGCTGGGAGGGAGCAGAAGGGAATAAACAAATTTCCATAATGGAGGCCTTGCTGCCATTATGAAAGGAATTATGAAACACACAGGAAGAGATTGCTTTAAAAGATTGAAGAGGTTTCATTTTCAGTTTGTTTGTTTTTCATAGCTACTGGAAGAAATATTTTATAAATATTGATAGCTATGTGTAAGTTTGTTTTGGAACAGTTGACTTTATCTGACAAGGTTTCCTGAAGCCCAGATTTTTGATATAAGCACAATGGGAAAGATATGGGAGTGCCAAGAATATGATACACTGAGCTTGATAGAAGATGCATAGAGAGAGGCCTTAAATCAGATTTTGTGCATTGTGTATGGATTCTATAAATCATCATAGATGTGACAGAAAATAAAATAATCATGGTTATGTGAAAACAGTATCAATACCAACTCCTTTCCTCAATAAGTCTTGAAGGTGGCAGAATTGAACCATCAGAGATTAATAATTAGAATCATATAATCTTTTAGGTTGGAAAAGACCATTAAGATCATATAGGCCACCACTAAATCATGTCCCTAAGCACCACATCATAGCTCTTAAATACCTCCAGGAATGGCAACTCAGCCACAAGCAGCCAGTTTCAGTGCTTAACAACCCTTCCAGTGAATAAATTTTTCATAATACGAGTCTAAACCTCCTCTGTTGCAACTTGATGCCTTTTCCTCTTGTCCTGTTGCTTGTTATTTGGGAGAAGAGACCAACCTCCCCTACAATTTTCGTTTAGGCAGTTGTAGAGAGTGATAAGGTCACTCCTGAGCTTCCTTTTCTTCAGGCCGACCACCCTCAGTTTCCCCAGCTGCTCCTCACAGGGCTCATGTTCCTGACCCTTTCCCAGCTCCAGTGAACAGTGTACCAGTCCAAGCCAGGTTTTTTCCAGAAGAATTCTGTGGGAAGTGGTGTCAAAGGCTTTGCTCATGTCTAGACAACATCTAATTGTGCATTCCTGAGTCAGTTTGATTTAAGATACTAATGTTTGCTTTTCAGCTGAATATTTGCTAAGACAGATTGTAAAGTACCAATTTATGATTGTAATAATTGCCATAAAGTATTAGCAACATTTGATGTAGGAGGGCACTATTATGCTTGTTTCATGCCAAATTTTCCCTTGGCCTCATTAAAGTGGTTAACTTTGTCAGGAATTGTCAATATTAAAGGAAAACACGATCAGAAGATCAAGTGGGCTGTGTATTCACTTACACTTTGGCTCAAACCTGTTCTCTGTCATTGACTTGCCAAAGCTCCATGTGGTCTGAGCATTCTTGCCTCCAAATATCAGGCCCAGTCCTGCAATCCTCACATCCACTGTTTTCCTGAGGTAAATGAAACTGCTGGTGGGATAGCACCCAAGGGCCTGGGTGTCCAGGTGTCACTGTCATATTTTCTGAAAAATCCCTTCCCCAGGATTTCTTCTCCTGGGAAGCTGAGAAGCCTCAGAAAACAATGTAAATAATAATTATCTGATTGCTTCTTCTGTGTTTGCTGCTTTGGAATGTGGTCTGAACATTGTTTACAAATAGGTGACTGTTTGATTTCATGTGAATTGTTTTGACTTCATGACCAACCACCATCAGCCATGTCAGACTCTGAGGAGTCAGTCATGAGTTTTTATTATTCATTCTTGTTAAGCCTTCTGTCTGTATCCTTCTCTTTCTTTAGTATGGTTTTGGTATAGCATTCTTTAATATAATATGATAAAATAATATATCAGCCTTCTGAGAACATGGAGCCAAATTCTCAACTCTCACCTTGTCCTGACAAGTTGCCACAGCTGAAGAGCACTGTCTAGCATGGCATTCTTGATCCTTATCTCCTTCAGAAACTGAAAATACATTTTTAAATAAAAACATGCAACATCCCTATGCTGGGCAATTCTAAGCTAAAGCACTCCTTACTCTGGTACAACTCCCCATAGCTATACACAAACTATTTTGGTGGGTGCTGATGTCTGCACATATTGGTTCCAGTGTCCATGAAATAAAATAGTCAAAGTTAATGAAAACCAAGAAGCCTCCTTTGCCTGGCTAAGGGAGCTAAGGTTTTTGGTATTAGCTTGCAATTTTATCCTGAATGCTCAGGCTTGCACCCTCAGGAGCCAGTTCTATTGCACTCAGTATCCACTACCTAACACTGGGGAAAGGAACTCATTGTCAGGAGTTTAATTCCAGTTGTCTCTTTTTGTCCTTGAATTATAATAACTATAATTCATATCATTTAAGGGGTAGCCAAGTAAGTGGAAATACCCCTTTGTCAACAAGTGTATTTCCAGCAGCAGAGCAGAACCCTGCTCTGGGATGCAAAGAAGTAGGAGATGCAAGCAGTTATGGGGTGACACAGTACACCATGTGTCAGGATACCGCTTTAGAGAAATGCCTACAAATGGTTTTGTTCTGCTTCATTTTTAAGGCAGTTTCAGGGGAAACATGAAGAAATTTATGATATTTCATTGCCTTTAATTCTTTGATTTCACAGACACTTCTATACCTGGTTTTTCCTATTTAACCTTGAAAATTGTTTGACTTAGGGTCAGAAATTCTGCACACACTGCATATTTGTTTTATGAGACCTGATAACAGCTGGAAAAGACCAAGGCCTTCCCTGGCAATGGGAATAAACCTCTCAGTCATGAACTGCATCTCTCAGCAGTTTGTCCTGTGTGTGTCTTGCATCACATGCTGTCGTCTTGCAGTCATGAGTCACTTGCTTCAGCTCCCACTGCTCAGGATATCAGCTTGGCAAAGCTGCACAGATTATTCCCTGGGGAAATGTGCACACAAAGCAGTGGGGAGCCAGGCCACTGCAGTGCTGGAAACAGAACAGATTTGCATTTGAGTTTTCAAGCTGCAGGGTGTACATGCTAAGTTGACTAATACCACATCTATTTCTAGTCCTGTTACCTGGGTAATGGTGATTTAATTTTGTTCTTTTCCGTCAGTGGTTACAAAGAGATTTTCTACTTTAAATTAACCTTTAAAAATCTGAATGAAATACAGTAAGTTGAGACATGAGCTACATAATTTTTACAGCTGTTGTAATTTCACTAATTAGCAAAATAGTAGTAATAGAGGACAGATTTCAGGAGTCTGAGAGAGGCTGGTTCTGTCCCAGGCTGGAAATTCCTTCTAATTTGCTCTTGGTTTTGTCTGTGTTATTAGGGGACAACCCTCCCTACTCTTGTCACTTTGACCACTGAATTAGTAGCAAAGTCTAACCTATGTAGTTCTGAAAGTTTCCTGGATTCTTCTCCTTGGAACAAAAATAAAATGGTAGAATTAAATCTGCAGACATTATTAGGATTTAATACCAAACTTTGAAACTTGCATTCTCAATTATTTTTCTCCAGGACAACTATCAACCTCTACAATTAAATAAGCTGATAAGAAGATACAAAAATTGCAGGAGATAAATGGGCAAAAACGAAGAGTTGTCATCTGGTTCTGGCAGATATTTGAGCTAACATTATCAGCAGCAGTGGCAGGTTCCTTGGGCAGATAACATCATTGTCCACAGCCAGTTAGAGATAATCAGCAAAAATGTGTGTGCAAGCCCTGAACATGCCAGTGGCCAACTGCAAATTCCTGTGCCTGGCATTACAATGCAACACAATACTTCCTACACTTGGCAAGCAACTCTGTACAGCTCGGGCTCTCAGTGGCCAATTTTGCAGCTTGGGAACAACAAAGCAATTCTTACCCTCTTGCCAGAACAGGTTCCCAAGCAGATTTCTAGGGGAGAAAGAGCTGGCACATTCTGTACTCTGATGGTCTGCTGGAAGGCAGTGCAAACCTTGTGAGTGATTCCTATCCTCCTTTTCAAAGGGGCTAATTAAAGAGTTGAAGGCTTTATTTTCAGAAATAAAATTATTCCATGACAATATTCTGCAAAGGCAAGTACACATTATTGGATTAGACAAGTGTTTACAGTTCAAGCCTTAATTTTATAGTAGATGTCTCCCAGATGTTTATCATAGTGGCAAAGCCTATAAAAACATGGGGCAGCACTTGATGGAGATCTGCTCCCTTAACTGAGACAGGAATTCATTTCCCTGAAGGGCCTAACCCTTGGCACTTCCAAGTTTTTTCACAGACTTGTCCCAATGAGGTAGGATTTAGTCAGGGACTCTCTCCCCATCCCCATTCCTTGCTAAAGAGCAAAATCTCCTTGTAGAGAGCTATTTTAGTATTGTATCCTCCTTTGAGTATGACCACTGAGAGGGTCCAGGCTGGAACCTCCCCAAATCTTCACTGACTGAAAGCATTCAACAGCAGAAGGGAACTCTAACGAATTACACAATCACAAATCTTATTGGACTAAGAGAAGTCTGGCTTTCTTGTCATTAAGATATTGAACAATTATTTCAACCTTTTCCTGTTCAGTTTAATTCTTTATCTCACTGACCTAGTATGCATGTTTTTGTGCTGCTCTGCCCACAGGAGAGCTGTGAGTTTGGAGAGTGAGCTATTCTGGGAATGAGGAATTGGCTGGATGGACACAGGAGTTGTGGGCAGTGGCTCCATGTCCAGCTGCAGGCTGGGATGAGGGGTGTCCCTCAGGGCTCTTGCATGGCTTCCCCATTGACACAGAGTGGATCCAGCTCACTCTCAGCACGTTTGCAGGGGATGGGGAACTGAGAGGGGCAGGTGACATTATGGAAGCATGGGACCATGCAGAGGGACCTGAGCAAGCTTGGGAACTGAAAGCACAAGAACCTCACAAGGTTCAACAAGGCCAAGGGCAAGGTGCTGCACCTGGGGCAGTCCCTGAGTCACAGAATCATCAATATTGGAAAAGACCAATAAGACCATCCAGTTCCATCATCATCCCAGCAGCACCATCACCATGCTGAAAGCACATCCCCAAGTGCCACATCCATCCAGATGGCCAGGCACAGGGGTTGGTGCTACAGGGGTGTGTGTGTGGGATGGGTGTGCTGGGCACAAGTGTGAGAGTGCACTGGGTGTGTGCAGAGCAGGAGTGTGAGCACAAGTGGGGTGTGCAAGCAGGGCACCATGGTGGGTACAAACAGGCAAGGCCCTATTGCAGACAGCTGAAACAGCACTGTAGTGGGAGTGTGCAGGGCACCACTGGGAGCTTGCAGGGCACTGCCCTGAGCTTTGGAGGTACTGGAATATCCAGAGCTGCAATTGGCAAGGCCACCTGAAAGCCTCTGGGGAAAGATTGAGGGACAAACCAAGGGAGAGGGTGTTACCGTGGTAGGCTGCTCTTGGCCGCCCAGCCAGGAGGTCAACACCAACAAATGATTGTTGAAGGAACCAAGGGACACCTCCAAACCAGCTGTCCTTGTCCCTGTGGGGGAACTCAGCTTGCCAGGTGCTCACTGGAACACCACACAGCTGGGCCCAGCAGCCCCAGGAGGTTCCCCAAACACCCGGACCACAACTCCTCGGTGCAGGGGCTCGGGGGCAGCTGGCAGAGGTGCCCTCTGGGATCTGGTGCTCGTTCCCAGAGGGGCTCTTGTGGCTGCTGTGGGATTGTCTGGGCACAGCGACCGCGCAGCCGCCGAGTTTCAGATCTCTGCTGCTCTGCCTGCGCCCGGCTGGCTCCGAGATGGGCCGGGCACAGCTGAGCCTGCCTGGAAAAGCAGCAGCTTTTATCCATGGGGCCATGGCAAAGCTGCTGTGCCAAAGGGATCCTTTCACCCCGTGTGCAAGAAGCCAATCCCCACACAGAGTTCAGCTATTTCCTTTATTGACAGTTCTGCACAGGAGGAGCTGCTGGGTGGCAAATCCACAGAGCCAGCACAGTAACTATCAAAACTTTTCACTATTTATACATTTTAGTGAACAAAGGCATTCATGTTCATTGTCTACCAGTTATATGGTTGTCTCACTGATTTCACATATTATTTCCTTTTAAAATTATTTCACTATTTTTATAGTACCATATCTAAATACTTAGATATTAAATTCATATATATGCAATATATAATGTTCTATATTATATATACATGATATATATTATGATATTCAAAATATATTTCATTATAAAAAATCTATGTAGAGATACTGTAAATATTAAATAATATGGAATACTTAATTTCTGTGTTATAATACTATTATGTTTTTGCTATTTATTAAATATTAATAATAGTTTCTGGTATTCTATTAGCTAATATTCTTTTAGCTAATATTATTAACTATATTTTATAATTAGTTAATATGAATATCTTAATATTTTTATATATTGAATATAAGATTCCTTTGCTTCTTAATTCTAACCAATCTTTCACTATGCTCAGTCTTTCTTTTCTTTTGAAGAGGGTCCCTTATGTGGTATTCACATTCTGTGAACAGAGAAAGACATAATTCTCTCTCCCAGGATTTTTCCTGGGGAAGGCAGTGAGAGCCTCAGAGAAGAAGAGAAAACAATTCTTATCTCTATTCATTGCTCCTGTTGTTTTGCACATGTGGAATGTGTTATGGAGATTGTTTACCCAAAGTAATTTGTTAACTGGATACCAGTGAAGGTTGTTTTGATTCCTTGGCCTATTGGGTCAAAGCTGACTGTGTTGACTGTCTGACAGTCACGGGTTTTTCTTTAGTATCTCTTTAGGGTAATATTCTGTAGTATAGTATAGTATCTTTTTAGTATATAATTTAGTATAGTGTTAGTGTAATATAGTACAGCTTAATAAAGCAATTCTTCAGCCTTCTGAATCATGGAGTCAGAGCACATAATTCCCTGGCTGGGGGATTGCCCGTTTCTACAATACGTTTTTCTCACTGGGTTTCTGGTGTCACTGGGCCAGGAGTTGGTGATCACTGTCTCCCCATGCCAGAAGTACCTTTTACCCAGCTGGAGCTGATTTCAGCACAGTTGCTGAGTTGGCTTGATGAGCGTTTTCCTTATCTGGGAAGTTGTGCCAAATGTCCTTGTGGCTGTCACTCTGCATCCTTGGTGTCCCCTCTGAGCAGGAGCTCCTTCTCCCCAGGCTTTGTGCCCCTGCCCTTGGCTCTGACATGGCTGGTGCCTCTCAAGCCCTAAGCCTCAGCCAGGCCATTCTCCCGACAAGGAGCCGATGTCCCTGAGCCCTGGACATCACAGGCAGCCCGTGTGGCACCGGGCAGGCTCTGGGCCTGCGGGGCCGGGTCTGGCACTGGCAGCTGGCACTGATTGTCCGGCTGTGCCCTCAGGCAGGGCCCACGGAGCAGCGCCCGCAGCGCCCGCCTGAGGCGGGACGGGCGTTTCTTGGGGAGAGCCGGCTGCTCCCTGAGGGCCTGGGCTCCCTGGGCCTGGGGAGCTGAGGGGCCTGGGGGGCTGCTGGGGCTGTGCAGGGCAGGGCCCTGGCTCTGTGCCCCTGCTGCCTTCACCTGCTCTGCCAAGGGAGCTGAGGGGTCTGGGGGGCTGGTGGAGCTGTGCAGGGCAGGGCCCTGGCTCTGTGCCTCTGCCGCTTTCACCTGCTCTGCCAAGGCAGGAGAGGCTGCTGCCTCTGCCCAGTCCTGGGGAGCAGTGTCAAGGTCCGGTAGGAGCTGTGGGTACTTGGGGTTGATCCAAATAGCGTGGATGGTGATGCATTCCAAGTCCTTCTGTGACTCCTTTTCGTCACTGTCATCTCTCTCTCGGGACAACTTTGGGTATCGTCTGACTTCTCCTTCGGACAGCTCTTGGTCAATGGAGTGTTCCCATTGGGGAAACATTTTGTTGCTGTTGTTTTCTTCTTGCAGCAGCTCTTGGATTCTCAAGTCCAGCCATTTGGATAGCTCTTGGTGTCTCTCAAATTCCTGGTGGCACAGGTCTGGGTGTATCTCACCCTCTGACAGCTCCTGGTCTCTTTTGTCATCCTGCTTGTACAGCTCTTGGACATTCACATCTTGCTTTTGGGAGGGCTCCTGGCATGTCACAACTTCCCCATTGGACAACTCTTGGTCTCTCTCAAATTCCAGTTGAGACAGATCTTGGTATTTATCTTCCCTTTGGGACAGCTCTGGGACACTCTCCTTTCCCCACTGGGCCAGTTCCCAGCCCACATAGGGTTCCCTCTCTCTCTCCTTCCTGTCCAAGTCCCACTCCACAGTCTGTGGCCCTGGCAGCTCTGAACCCCCTACTGCCCCATGCCCCTGCTCACTGCGGGCTTCCAGCCACCCAGGGCGGGGGCTGAGGGGGCACCCAGGGCTGGTGGGGCAGCAGGGGTTGGGGGAGAACCTGGGGCTGTGTGGGGCTGGGCTTTGGCTCTGTGCCATGGCTGTGGGGGAAGGAGGTGACTGCCTTGCCCCCTGCCCCTGCTCACTGAGGGCTTCCAGCCACCCAGGGCGGGGGCTGAGGCGGCACCCAGGGCTGGGGGGGCAGCAGGGGCTGGGGGAGAACCTGGGGCTGTGGGGGAACCCAGGGCTGTGTGGGGCAGGGCCCTGGCTCTGTGCCCTGGCTGTGGGGGAAGGAGGCGACTGCCTTGGCACATCAGGGGCTACAGGGCCCTGTCCTCCAGGCAGCTGCTCTCCAGCCTCATGCCAGCTCCCTCCATCCCCTCTCCCTCCACGGCTGGCCATCACCTGGGGTTTCATGCGCAGCCCCGCTGCTCCGTGGCAGGGGGGGAGTTGGGGTTCACCTCCTCTGTGAGCGGCTCTGTCGTGCTCTGCCACAGAGGCTCTCAGGGGAGCTGCTGCCTCCTGGCAGAGCAGCTCTGCTGGGACTGGGCACCCCGGGGCTCTGCACCCCTCAGACACTCTAAGGCACCCCTCAGACACCCCTCTGGCAGGATGAGGCTCTGCCATGTCACAAGGGCCTCTGGGTGCCACCATGTCCTGCATCACCACAGGCCCTGGCACCACACACCTGTGTCACAAAGGGCCACACCCCATATCCCTTCAACTGCTGACCCCACTGGAACTGGCATGGAGCAGTCCCTGAGGTGCCCAGGCCCCTGTGAAGCTTTGGACAGGTCCCACACAACAGCCCCAGGCTCCACCCTGCAGAACCCTGGCTCTGGAGGCTCCTCAGGGATGGAGGAGCTCCAGATGGACACAGCCAGGGAGCTGTGGGCAGTGGCTCCATGTCCAGCTGCAGGCTGGGATGAGGGGCGTCCCTCAGGGCTCTGCCTTGGCCCCAGGGCCCTTGCATGGCTTCCCCAATGGCACAGACTTGGCCACAGACTGCAGCTGTTTCAGTTTCAGAATTTCAGAGCTCTGCTGCTTTCCCTGGCCCCTCTGGCTCCCACAAAGGACCAGGCACAGGCAAGCATGGCTGGAAAAGCAGCATCTTTGGATCATGTGTCCATATTGAAGCCACCCTGTGTCACTCCCTTGGGATGATGCACAGGCTCTGGGCCAGCCTCTTCTACACAAGAAAGAACTCTGTTCCTGTTTTACCTGAGGACTCATGGTTTAACTTTACTAGTGACACTGGTAGGGATAGATCAGTTTTCTTTGTCTGAATAATTACTTCTGCATTCCTGAAAATTATGAGCATGCAAAACACTGTGATTAATTTTAATTGATCCCAAGCAGGTGCAGGGCCTGCCACCACCTGAGGCTGACACTACCCGAGGTGGGGTTGCAGCTCGCTGTGCAGGATTTGACTGTACACCAATTCTTTCAGATGTGTTGCTGGTAACAAGCAGGCCAAGAGCTTTCCAAGTGTCCATCTCCCACCTATCCTGGCACTCTGCAGTGCACATATTGCCACATTACCACTCCAGTTTTCAATTTTCATCAAGCAGTGACAGGGTGTGATCTACTAATTTCCCTTGAGCAATCTTTTAGGTGCTGCTATCTCTTACCCAAAGTTCATACACCTTGAACTTCATACCTCTGGAACCCAAAGTTATAAAGTTCAAGGTGTATGCCTTGAACTATGTCCTGTCTCCAGCCTACTCCAAAAGTGTCTGAGTCTTCTTCAATTTGGGCTCTTTATGGTATCAAATAAAAGGAAAAGACAGATAGCAGGTGCACACCAGCAAGAAAAACTTTGTGCTTTTTAGTGGCCCCCAGATGTTACCCTTTCCAACCTCCCAAATTCACAGATTTACCCAAAATTCAACGTCCACCAAAAATATGGTTTATTGGACTAGATTAAATGATGTAATGCTTAGACATTGTATTTGTATTAACAATGCTCTTGCAGAGGAACATAAAATGATATTTTTGTCCTGTCTCTAATGAAATCTCAGAGCAGGTAATTAATGACAAAGGGCACTGGATACTTTCCAAGTCACACAGCTTTGACAGACTGACTATAAGAGATCTTCCATATCCAATAATTGCAATAGAAATTCAACTTTTTGCCTTGCTGAATTAATTCTGTGCTTTTGAGTTCTCTTGAAGCTATGAAGAATTATAAACTATTAGAGCTTGACAAAGTTGATCAGATTTGTAACAAAAATACAGAGACAATCATTAAAAATCAGTCCTTTGAAAGTTAGGCCACATTATTTTTGACTCATAGCATGGCTGGCAGCTGGAAGAACACTGGAAAAAAATCCATGAAGTGACATCAAACAGGTCAGATGAGTTTTCCTTTTTCTTTTCTTACCACTACATCTCTCCTCAGAGTACCATTGTGTCTATGCAGTGGATATTGCAAATTATATTTCTTTTTTTTTTTTTTTCTTCAATGCTTATTGGCATTGTCACTATCCAAATAATTTGGGTAATGTATTCAAATGTGCCTCAACAATGCTGAATAAACTGCATTGACAGTGGTAGGGTTTTGTTTGTAAAGTTGTCCTGAATGAAATTCCAGATACCTCTGAAGACAATACCCACCTCACAGGTATATTTACAAAACACTGCACCAGTTTCATGGTACAGATGGATTATGGATGCATTGCAACAAGCAACCACATCACTAAAATTTTAGATAAAATCCTGACTGCCATTTCTGCCCTCTCCATTTAACACTGTGGGCAACAAAATCGTTGGACAAACAACAGGTTCAGTGGATCTACAATCAACAGAGATAGAGCCAGACAATCAATACATTTCCATAATAAGTTATATGTATTAAAACCAAACCAAACCCCCAATGTGTCTGGATCCTGGATTTTTCTGTGCACACCAGATCCACCAAGTGATTGCATCTCTATCCTTGGAGAAACGTGGCATCTCTAACCTGAGGCATTCACAACCATGCACATACAAATGGTTTTATGCATATTCCACAAGAGACTTTTCACTCACAGGACAAAGTAACAGTACAACATATTGAACAGGCTGTTACACCCTACTTACCATCATCTTGTCAATAAAATCCATTATGCTAATTTACAATGACTTTTTTAAAACATAAATGAACAATACTTGCATAAATGAATATCATTAATTTATCAATGTATTCTCCAGAGTTCTTTATTGATCACAGAAAGAGCTACAGCCAAGAACAATATCAAAACCAAATGAAATTCAGTCCTTCACTGTAAATGGGAAAAGACAAGAGCAAAATTAATTTCTGGCAGTACCACAAACCATGTACTGTCACAAACTTAGTGAGAGAACTGGGACGGATCAGAATAGAGCAGCTGAGACCAACCAGCCCTCTGGGAGTACCCCAGTATTTGGAAGCAATTGTAGCTGAGGTACAAAAGAACAGTTTCAATACCGTTGTTTATGAGGAGTAATCTGGCAGAGGACTGGTAAAAGCCAGCACTGAAGGATGCAAATATGTCACAAAATGTACTTCTGCTGGCTGAAGTAGCTAAATAAACATTTATCAGTTTATTTAACTGATAATCCAGTTATCCTAAGACAGGGTAATGAAGCAGGTTCACCCTCTCTTACAGGATCACAGGAGTAACTGGTGTGAGGCTTCATGAACTTCAGAGCTTTGCTCTGGCACCAGGCTGTGCTTCCAAGCTGAGCTCTAATGTAGAGATCTGCTGCAAAGCCTTTGCCTCATTCACATAAGGAAAATTTCCAAAGAAAGGTTTCAAATCTTCCAATTGTATCAAAAAAGGTTTTATTTTAATTTACTCTTCCCCTCCTCACTGTTCCCATTCAGATTACAGAAATGATCTCTTGCAGCAATGCACCTCAATCTTTACCAAAGAAGCAAATTAAAAACAAAACACGCAGAGTAGTAATAAAACATCCAAATAAAAACTGAACTCTGAGAAATGCCAAGTGGACATCTGATTCTACATCAAAACCAAAACCCAGCTGCATGGGCTGTCAAGTTTCACCCTGCATTGAGAGGCACAAAGCTTTCAGAGAGATGTGTCCTACCAAAAGATGCACTGCACCCACCTAGCTCACTTCAGTCCAGGCAGAGTTCATGCACTGAATGAGGGCTGAGTTCTGGCTCAGTGTGGTGGCACCAGCTGCTAAAGCAGAAACCCAGGAGTCCTGTCAGACCTTCAGGAAATGCAGCAGAGGGGGCTGGGGGAAGACCTGGAAATATCAAAGATTTCTCCTGCACAAATTTCAGTTCAGTGAAGAGAAGGAGCCAGCTGACAGTGTGACAGGCTCAAGCCAGCTTTGGCACTTGCATGACTGAAAATAATGGGGTGACTTGTCCCCAACTCAGCAGGAACCAGCTGTGAAGGTTTATTTGCACCAGTGACCACTTGGACAACAGCTAAGGGTTTCTTATCCCAGGGAAAGCTCTCTTGCTAGCTGCAAAGCTACCCAAGTCCAGCTGTTATTAAACAGACACACAAGGTAATCATTATTTCCAGAAGAATTAACAGGATGCCAGGGGTGACACATGATAAATGACAGAGTAGAATTTTAAAATATAGAAATACATAACCAAGTAGGCTTAAAATTTGCATTGCCTTTTTTCAATTTAAACTCTGTCTAATGAAAGACAGTTTAACAGCATGAAGTGCAAGTTGTCTTACACTGGCTCAAAAAAAAAAATCACTGAAACAATCAAACCCTGAACATTCTTTAATTAAATGGACAAGTCTCTTGGGAATGACATGGGCAGAGACCATACTTTTTGTAGACCAAACCTGAGCAGAGATTGGGTTTTGTTTCTTTTCTGTAAAAAGACAAAACAAGTATTTCAAGGTAGAGCTGAAGTGATTTCAAAATAGCAATGACCCAGGTCATAATCAGAATTTTGTATATACAATTTGTATTAACTTAAAAAAATAAAGAAGTTCAAAATACCTCCAGAGAACATCCTAGGTTAGCAAAATGTCCTGTACAAAAGTAGGCCACATTTGTTGGTTTAAAAGAAGTCCACAGCAGTTGGTCTCTTCTTAGCTGACATAGTAAATGGTCTCTTCATTTGGGGCTCTTTTGCTGGGGTCACTGTGGGTGACTTCAGCACCCCATGACGAGGTTTCTGTTCAGGATTGAAAGCCACACGGGAGGGTCCTTCTGGGCTCACCAATATACTTTTGTCAGTCTTTTTGAATTCTGTTGAAAAACAAGCCAAAAAATTAAAAAGAAATGCAATCCCTGGAATAACTGGGCCTGTCAATCAACTGTGGAGTTTCCCAGCCCTAGAAAACTGAGTTAGATCCTCAAGCCCAGCAGGGCTCAGAAGCCTTGGCAGAGAAAAGAGATGGTGGTGAAGCACATCTCTCAGCAGAGCCCCTCTGTGGTATTTTTGGGGTCCCCAGGACAAAGGAGGAATTGATGAATATGACTCTTATGTTCTTAGAAGGCTAATTTATTATTTTATGGTATTGTATTATATTATATTAAAGAATGCTATACTAAAGTTATACTAATGAACAGAGAAAGGATACAGACAGAAGGCTACAAAGAATGATAATGAAAACTCGTGACTGCCTCCTCACAGTCCAACACAGCTGGAGGTGATTGGTCATTAAGTCAAAACAATTCACATGAAACCAATCAAAACAACCACCTGTTAGATAAACAATCTCCAACCACATTCCAAGGCAGCAAAACACAGGAGAAGCAATCAGATGATTATTATTTTCATTTTTCTCTGATGCTTCTCATCTTCCAAGGAGAAAAATCCCAAGCAAAGGGATTTTTCAGAAAATATGACAGTGACACCCCTTGGGGAACAGGGTCTGCTGCAATCCACTGTGAACCCTCAATGTAGTTCCACAGAGCACCAGAGACCCCGGGCCTTTTCCTCACACACAAGCGTTCCAGCTATCTTGGAAAACACCTCACTGGACTTTAAAAGATGCCAGTGGGTAAGCAGTGTCTCTATTCTGACTGCTGAACAGCTCTAGAGACACTTGGCCATCCCTTCAGCCAGCACCTATATTTCATTTTGTTCAGCTGTGTTATATTAACATGAAGACATTTACCTAAATACACTGTTCTCAATTTGAACTTGACCTTTTGCACACTTCAGGGAGTTAAAAAGTAGCTAAATGAATTCATGGAATATAATTGTTAGCTATGGAGCAAGACATTTATTTAACAAGGAAAACACCACCTGCTTACAGAAGGGAAGTAACCTTTACCTACTCACGATCACTCATAAGCCACAAGCAGCCAAAATAAAAAGCAAACTTTGCTACTACAAAGTCTGATTTTATCAGCACGTCAGCATCTTTGTCTTGGGAAACAGAAGTGAGCAATGAAGACTGTGAAGTGCAGGTGCTTCCAGAGGAGCTCTGCACACAGGCAGCTCAGGAAGGGAAGTTCAGCACCCTGCTGCAGTTTGCCACCCATGAGGCTCCTTCTGCAGGTCACTAATGCAGCACCCTGGAATTGCTCAGGTCTAGCTGCAGGGCTCAATGTCCTAAACTGTGACGGTGTTCACAGGGGTCTTATGTTGCAGGAAGAGATGGAGATCTGACTCCATGTTTCAGAAGGCTTGATTTATTATTTTATGATATATATTACATTAAAACTATACTAAAAGAATAGAAGAAAAGGTTTCATCTCAGAAGGCCAGCTTAGCTAAGAATAGAAAGGAAAGAATGATAACAAAGGCAGCTGTCCTGGACTCTATGTCTGAGCCAGCTCACTGTGATTGGCTATTAATTATAAATATCCAAGATGGGCCAATCAAAGATCCACCTGTTGCATTCCACAGCAGCAGATAATCATCGTTTACATTTTGTTCCTGAGGCCTCTCAGCTTCTCAGGAGGAAAAAATCCTAAGGAAAGAATTTTCATGAAAAGATGTCTGTGACACTAAACTTTACCATCTTCTCTGGGAAGGAACTTGAGGAGGGTTTGTAAACTAAACACAAATATTGAGACAGGAACAGAACCATCCTGTTTTAGAGGTGTCCCACAGGTGTGTGAGTGTATATAACTTCCCCATTCCTCAGTTACCAGAGAGACTGTGGACACACACACACACACATACATCAGACTCACCTGCAGTCATGTTTTTATTCAAGCCAAACGTGACTCTTTTGGAGCTGGGTGTCTGCAGTTTGTTCAGCTGTAAAGCAAAATAAAGACATGAAATAAAATAAGATATTTGAGGCAATGCTTAGAGTCCTTTCATTTGCACTCACTGATGTAAAACAGCCTACTTCTTCCTTCATTTTTCTTAGAATTGCCCCACTCCTCTGGCACTGACTGCTGCTAAGACAGCACTGTTTTCCTAGCCAAAAGCAAACATATTCTATTTGTGCAGAAACCACATACTCTCCTTAATGTCATTATGTAAGTTAACAACAAACAAGAAGATATTTGTGTGTTAAACAGACTGGCCCCACTGCACTCAGGCCTCAAACTGCTAGGAGGACTTGAAAATCTTTAAATGTTAAAAAGGTCTAGAGAAGAGGGCAGAATTTTGAAGCCCTGCACTCTTGCCACTTTCCAAACAAGAAATGGAGCCTCAAAGTCCCTTTGCAAGACTGAAATCAGTTTGTTTTTGCTTTCTTGTGAAATGAGTAGATTCAAAACAGTGTGTGTTCAACAAGAAGGCTGAAAGCAGAGGGGGAGGGAAGAAGAGATTTCAGAGACATCTCTAACTCATTTTCTGAAACTCTGGAGCCATGTGGGACTCCAGCATCAGCATTTCCAGTTATATCTGCTCATGTTAGGAGACAGGGAGTGGAAAAAACATCACAAGTGATGAGGAGCTTGCTTGGGAAGACATTTGTTCCCAGAGTCAGGTACCCTTTGTGAGATCACCTCACCTGCATGGGTGTCCTGGGGGAAGAGATGGTGCTTCTGGCTTTCCTGAAGAACACTGCCTTTGGTACAGTTGATTTTTCAAATTTTACAAAATCACTTCCTGGTTTTGCTTTCTTTTTCTTTAATGGTGACAGAGCAGCAGTGCTTTCCTGTCAAGGAGGGAAAGGGAAAATGAACTTTGTACAAAGCTCTGTATTAACTAATACCTAGTGCTGTGACCAGTGCTGACCACACACTCACATCAGTTAAATCACCATGTTTAGCTCCCAGAAGGTAATTTTGCAATTAGCATGACTGAAAGCAGAAGCTGAAGGCAAGCTGTGTGCAGAAATAGCAAATTCATTGCAAAACACAAAAGGAAGAATTTGTAATAGATCTGCCAAGCCCAGCAGAGTGCAAACAAACATGTTTTCTCCATGTGCATGACAATACTTTGCAACTGATCCTTCTGTCCTGCACACAAGTGATCAGTTTTTTTCCTTCACCATAAGCCACAACTCTTCTGTGGTACCCCTGGATGAATAAGATAAATAATGAACAACATCTTAGCTTTGTGCTAAGATGAAGACTTTGAAGAAAAAAACCAGAGTATGAAATCTGACTACACTTTCAGAAATTCAGCTATTGTGTAGTGCTACTGGTTTGCTGACTAAAATTCATACTCTTATGGTATTTAAAGCAATTCTTGTCTCCAGTACAAGGCAAATCTTAGGACTTGCACTGGCAGGGCTTTCTAACCTGCTGCCTGTGGACTGTGGTGAGGGGAAGTTCAGTTATGCTTCTCATCAACCTACAGACATGGAATTCCAAGGGTATTCACTGACAAACTGTGGAAAATGCACAGCAGATATGGCCTCTTTTGATCTGAAAATCACTTCTGCTTCAAATAGAAGGAAAACCCACAAGACTTCTTTTTTTTCTTAATTGTGGAGACAACTCTGAAACAATGCTGATCTTGTCTGGTTTTTTTCCCCTTCTCCTCCTCCTCTTTCCTCTGAATATTTGAAGCTAACTCTCTGGAGGTATGTGTTGTCCTTGAAATCAAGAATCAAAACATGCCCCTCATTTCTGGGCACAAGGCCAGGATTGCATAACTAAAGCAAGGAAAAAAACCAACATGTTATTTCTCAAGCAATGAAAACAAAATTAGCAAAGCTCAATTTCCTCCGCATTTGTACATTTTAAACTTTCCCCTGAGCTCTTCTTTCTTCCATCAGTATTCTTCCTCTCCTCCTGACTCAACTTCCAAGTACCTTTCCTTGTCTCCATCCCTTTTAACACACACACTAACACAACTATGTGGACTGAGCAAGAAAAAGCAAATTCCATAATTTCTTTGGAATTCCACGTGAGGAGTGACCCAGTAGCCCAAGTCCTGCCAGCCAACAGGCCAGTGCTAGGTTGTGGTGCTGCCTTTTCCTCAGTGCTAATTTGTGCCAAAAACTCACTCCCATGAAGTCTGCAGGAACTTCTTATCTTGAATCTATCACAGGTTTTGGAATCTATTGGTCACCTGCAGCAAACTCTCACAGAAGGAGATGAGGGTGTCATAATAATATTTTCTTACAAATTAAACTTTTATAGGCAAAGTAAAACCAGGTGTGAAACATGGAATATTGAGGTAGGAAACAAAGCCAATGGTTCCTACTTTGGGAGCCCCACAGTGAGAGAAATGCAGTTTGAATAGTGGGGAGAGAGAAACCTTTTGGCTCCTCCCTCTCAGCACTTCATCATCAAAAAACAGAAAATGTCAGTTATTTTATTATTATTTAAGCAAAGTTTCAATATGAATTTTTTCTCCTGTGAAGGACTGAGTAGTTCTATCTCCATATACAAGGCTGCACTATTTAACTAATCCTACAGGTTTAAACATAAGTCAAACAGAAGTGAGCTCATAGGCTCAAAACATGCAGCTTTAACTCTTTTTTGTACCCACAAACTCATCTATGCTTTATGAACTTTTTTTCCACCGAAGTGAGACTGTCAGCAAGAGTTCCAAGAATGAAACTAAACTCCTGAATGTGTTAGGGTGAATATGCACATGGGAAATGAGCAGTTAAAAAGAATTTCAGTAGCAGGAGAGGGAAGAACACCTGCACTCTCTTTCTTAGCCACTATCAAAACTATACAGTGCAAAATGCTTTCTGACTTTCAAATCATTGAGAAAAATCAACACTATTCTACCTATTACAAAGAAGAAAATGGGGGTGAAGGTAGAGAGGTCAAAAAAATTGGTTATTCCCAAACTGCAAGGCATACATTTTTGAAGAAGACATCAGATCTTCCTAGTGAACAAGCAGAGAGTTGTGTTTATAAACACTGGACCATTCATACATGTGATCACACAGCCATTAAAGGTCAGCGTCATATTCTCTATTCCAATGTTCCAGTGTCTATTCTCTTTCCCAAATCCTTTCCCCAGACAGTCCTATCAGTTTTTTTAAGATGGAGCAGTGAGCAAGCAGAAGAAGCCACTCCTGGAACTGCTGTGGGCAGTTTCACAAGGAGCTGATCCTAATCTTGTGTGCTGCTGCTGCTGCAGAAGGGATGTTCCATCTTCCCATTTCTCACCGTTTTGCCAAAATATGATGCCCTTGGTGAGCATGCTGTAAAGCTCAGAGACCCAATGCAAAATAATCATTAACCCAGAAACCAAAGGGGAAAAAAAACCACAAAAGACAAACCCATCTTGCCCCTAACATCCCATTTTTCAGCTAGATGGGTTCTTCCAGCTGAGTGGCTGGCACAGGATTGAGTGTCATTGTACAGGAGGGTGTGACACTGTAGCAGTGTGTGGATTTCTGGGGAACCAAGTTCTTTTCTGGTGACAATGCATGATGACATCAGCCAGCAGCCCATGCAGCCCCATGGACAGAAAGCCAAAGTCAGATCAGAAAATCAGCCTGGCAGTTCCTGAAGCAGGCAGAGAAAAAAATGAGATGTACATACCACCTTCCTGTTTTTCTTGCATACAGTCTCCAGAACTCCATTGGCTTCCACAGAGTTTAGCACCTCTTTCACTTTTCTCTTCTTTTTCAGAGTTGCTCCATTCTGACTGGAGGCTTTCATCCCTTCCAAACCAACTAACTTTGTCTTCAGTGTGACCTTTCTGGAGGGTGCAGATTCAGCCTCTGCCTTTCTTGGCAGGGTCCCCAGCAAATCCTTGCTGGGTTTCAGGTCAGTTTGCTGCACAGGGGGATCCCCATTCACCAGGACAGCCCCTGCTTTCTGCTTCTTTTTCACAGCCTTGGGAGGTAACAGAGTGACAGAAGGGCTGACATCCTCTGCTGCACTGGCAGTGGCTGGCCCATTCTGACACGCTGGTTTTGCAGGAACATTCTGCACTTTTGGATTCATTTTCTTCAGCTGACTCTTTTTACTCTGTTCTGTGTCAGTCAGGCTGTTCTGCACACAAATACTGTGATTTTCCCTGGTGTCAGTTGCTACATCTGTGGTCTCACTGGCCTCATTTACTAGCAATTTCTTTCTCTTCCTCTCCTTTTTATTTTCTGGCACCTTTTCCTGGCTAGAAGGATTGGATCCAGATGTTTCAGCTTTTCCTTCCTCACAATTTCCATCAGCTGTTTCAGAATCAGCACTTGTGCTGTCCCTCTTCTTCCTTTTTTTCCTCTTCCTCTGGGGAACTGATGGCACCTTCCCACTTGACAGGTCTTCTTTATCCTCTAAATCCATCCCAAAAAGAATGCCATAACACACATGTGAAACACAAAGGTACTCACAACAACTGAATTCTATTCTATTTTTGTTCTTCTATTTTAAAATAGGTGCACCATTTTCCTGTTATCAGCCTGCAGTTTTATTGTTACAGCTGCTGAGGACACTGCAGCCTAATGATGTCTGGCCTAATTAATATTTTAATAATTTTGCCTTATCACAGGTAAGATCTAAACCATTCCCTGTGGCAAGCCTATTTTTCATAGCAACATCCCTAAAAAGAGTTATTATTACCCACCTGTTAAGCCCATCAGAAGGGCAACTCAGGGGTTAAGTATTTCAACATCCCCAAATTCTTATATTCTAACACTCATCCTGTTTTAAGACATGTTTCTGCTTTCCTACAGTAAATACAACTGCTCAAAAGAACAATACAAACAGCTGCTTTCAGTTCTATTTTTGACTGAAATTTTTGAGGTGATGCTTGCCTCAGAATTGGGAAGAGAAATCCTCCCACTTTCAACAAGAACTGAATTTCCCATTTAACCTTCATCACAACAGGATACAAATCAGCACATCCTGAACAATAGTGTTGCCTTCCTCAGAACAGCTTTTATCTGACACTTTGCCAAACTGCACAAGTCACTGCAGATTGTCTCTCTCCCAAATATTGATCTTGCCTTACCTTTTACTTTTTCCAGCTCATTTTGCTGCCAAGGTTTTACAGCTTTTTTCTTTCGCTTTCGCCTACCGGGTTCTTCATCATCATCTTCATCTGTAGAAACTTCTTCAGGAATATCTTGGGGGAAGATTCCTGTTGAGGAAGGATAAGGTATCAGAAAACTGAGAGTCCTACTTCTATCATAAACAGCGTAACTCTCACAGTAAGAAAAAACAACTCCTTTTCTCCCATCCTACCTTAAAGAAAAACATATGACCCACTCCTATTTGCTTAAGCAAAAATAATCATCTTTCATTTAAGGACAAAGTACAGGGTTGCTCAAATTGTGAAAGGAATTTGGCCATCTCCAAAATACGTGTAATGTGTCTTAATGAGATTTTTAAAACCCACAACCCCCCCAATACAATATTCCTGAAATGCGCATTAAAAAAAGAGGAGAAAAATAATTCCAATACACATTGTATGGGAACATTATATGTATTTTTTTTTAATGGAAAATAAAGACAGTGACTACTGTCTCTGTCTGCTGCTCAGTCCTTACCTTCTGCTAAGTCCTGGAACCTGCAAGTGAGAGGGAGAAAAGAAAAACCAAAACATTGTTACTCATTCACTACCAACAATAACACCAGCAGAACAGCATCACTGCACTTACTATGGTTTTGTCAAAACAGGAACAACATATTTTTGCATAGGAAGTTACAAACTCCAGAAGAGATCTGCCTCAGTAACCCCCCTATTCAAACCAAATCACTGAAAATATTGAGAAAACAACAATTTAACACTTTTGCTGCATCTGTTCCTTGCATCACACCCAAGCTGATGCCACATCCTGCAGTTCAAACCCACACTGTGCAGATAAACCCCAGCTGGCTGGTACCAATGAGAATCAGCATGACAATGGTGTCTGGACAACAGAGGCTGGGCAGAAAGAAAACCAAAGTAGCTCAGGACAAGGTGTATTTCAGCAGAACTCACTTTTTGACCAGCTTGTACAGCCTCTTCCTGTTCAGGGAAGGTGTATTTTTCTTGCTGGCAAATTCGAAGATTTTGTCAGCAACAGCCTTGTAATCAAACTGTTGGAGGAAAGTACAACACAGCTGCTCTTAGTTTATCCAGGCAAGATCACCCAGTGCAACTCGTGTTACAAATATATCAAGTATTAAGTTCAATAGGTAACTTGTAAAGATACACATCTTGAAACAGACACCTCCTTTAAACCCAAATGTTTTCCTCTGTTGAAATTTACGCCCCCTTCACACACTGACTTGCACAGATGGCTGCTTCATTAACAGAACAGCTGAACTTGCTGTCACGTTCTCAAACATTCCTAACCTGATTTCTTACTCAAGAGAGAAGCCAACCCACTTCAAAACTCCCATAAATATTTAGCTAAATATCAGATTTAAAGTGTGCCATGTCCTAATTCTTACTTAAAAGCCACAGATACATCAAGTGTATCCACCTGCAAGTGTGTTCGATGGGAGGATGTGTCAGAATCACTACACTGCACTGGCCCTGGGTTTAAAAACTCAAATTGTAACATATTACCCTCTCTCCTAGGTATCCCATCATCCATGTTCAATGAAAATTAGGCTCATTGCTTCCCCACCCTCACTGACTTGGCTTTTAGCATACACATTTTTTAACTCTTGAAATGGGAAGGAAGGAGCAGAAAACAGAAGGTATGGGAGAGAGGAAAGAGGAATTTAGACATGGATTTATTTTACTACCACTGATAGAACACACATTACATAAATACCACCTTCCAATAAATCAGGAGATTGAAATTTTCTAACATGCTTATCCATTAACACCCTTTACTTTTTCATCTCTTGAAAGGGATGGGGAAAAAAGAGAGCAGATATATCAGTAACAGAGCAAAAGAGCCACAAACCTGAAGAACAGCCCCGATCCCATCATCAGCATTTTCATTAATATCCTCTGTGTTTTCAGCATTCTGTGCTGATTTTCTTGACAGAGATCTGTCTGCTATTATAGAAAAAAGACTGAATATTAATATTTTGTCTGAGATAAGCAACTCCAAAAGAACAAGCTTTACTAAGCACATCTGAAGGGAGGACAGGAAAACACAATTACCCTTACAACACCCTGAACATGTGTTTGATTGGTTCAGAGCAGAAATGTATTTTCAGGAAATAGGTTTCCTGAAACCTGTTTCCTAGCAACTCTTACCAGGGCAATTTAGAGTTTCCTCCTTACCTTTGGTTTTAAGCATCTCTTCATTTTCCTCTTTGGCTTCTTCAGAAACATTCTCCTCATCGCTGTTGGTACCCAGCTCTTTCATCAGGTCCTCAATGGCAAAGGGGGACTGGTCCACGATCATCTCAAAGACACCGGTGGCCACAGCGTGGAGCACACGCCGACTGTCAGAGAGCAGGGTGAGCCCAAAGGCAGGCCATAAACACCCTCCCTCCCAGGTTAAAATAGTGGGGATTTGAGGGAAAATGGATGAGAAAGAATGTGGAAGAACACCATGCTCTTGAGGTGATGAAAGTCAACCTGTTACTCCCTAAGCAGAAATCCTTCAATCCAAGCAGTGTCCTGCTAGTGTGCTCCTCTTAAATTTCACTCTTTATATGGTGACCTATATTACACTACAAAGAAGCAGCTCAGCTGCTCTATGCATTAAAAAAAATTAAAATAACTGGACAAATTAACCAACAAAGGTTGATATAGCTCTTATAAATCCATGGAGACTACAGCTTTGATAAACACAAGTTATCTTCATATGACTGTGCACATTGCTGGCAAAATACCCTTATTTCTCTACATTCTGAAATTATGATTCTTTGATCCATATATTACCATATTCAGAGTTTCTTAATTCTTAAAAAATATTTATCCTATCATCAAACTTACTCCTTTGATTTGGCAGCAATTTTGCAGAAAGGTTCGATGAACTTGAGATTCTGGTCTGCTGTGAGCTGTTTGATTGGAAAGAAAATAAATGTGAGTACAGGAAATACTGTATGTGTACACTGAAATTCCTTGAATATTGGTGTTTGTACAGGAATTGGTGTTGGGGGATCTTCTTTAACAGTCTTTCAGCATATTATCCAATTCCAACTGGCAGAGGTATCCAGGACCTTTTTGTTACCACTAACTTCCAGAAGTATTATCAAAACACTGACTGCCCTGCAGACTTTATTCTGCTGAGTACAGAAATACAACAAAGCTTCTTACTTTAGATAAGGAACCATGAGGCAGAGAAAGCCTAAATAATTTTGTGAACTTTCCCAAAGGTCTGTAGCAGACAAGAATAGGATTTGGATTTCTCTTAACTGGGCTGCTTGCACCAAAACCCTCTCAGCTACAGTAGAGCTAAAGACTCTTCCCTTCAAAATCCAATTTATGAGCATCATCTGTCATTTCACATAGTCTGGGGGGACTCACTCCCCTCTCCAGGCTTCCAGTGAGTGGCTTAGCTACAGCTGTGTGACTGTGGAGCTGCAGAAATGATTTGGGCTCCAATTCTCTGGTGCAGACTTCATCTCCCTCTTGATCCACAACCCAGAACCTCAAAACCTGCAGGCAGGATTGGTTTGAATACTGACTGCAAGGAATAGGGATGGAAAAGTGCTGACAGCTTTGTCCATTGCAAGGAGAAGTATCAGAGGCAAGGGGAGGGAACTGAGGAGGAGCCTGGGATGAACATGGACAGCAGGAAGGGTGGAGGGACAGGAGGGATGCTCCTTGGCTTTGTGGCTGCAAAACTCTGCCCCACTGGAGCAGCAGCCAAAATTAGGGGCCATCAGTTAACTGCCACAGCAACACACAGCAGAGCAAGACAGATGTCACCAGCAAAACAAACATCTCGATGGGGGGGGTGAACTGCACAATGCACAGACAACAATAAGCAAATATTAGACAACTGTGAAAGCTCACTTTCCTCCTCTATTTAGGTGCTACACAACGAGCCCAGAGCAGGCTTTATGTCAGCCTTTGCAAAAGCAAAGGCTGGAAAACATGCTCACACAAGGGAAATTACATTGAGTCTCCTCTGAAACAAAGAAATGAGAAAAGTCTAACTATTTTATTACTGTTTTTCCAACCTCAATTTGGAGCAGCATAGCAGTACTCAGGAACTTGGGAGAAACTACCACATTCCCACTGTCAAAGACATGAACAAAAGCATAACTTGTAGTAAGTCACTTTCTTCATGCTTACTCAGTGTTGTTATATTTAAAACCATTAAAAATTAAATAACCTAAAAATTACATTTCCCCTAAGATGCTTCATGCCAGAGTTAACATCAATAAGGAATAAAATTATGAAGTATTTTCTAACCTCCTTTGCACCAACTTTAGCCAATTCATCCAGATAGATATCAATGAAATGGAACTTTATCCCAGTGGGAGAATTGCTGTCTGGCTCCATAACTTCTTTCATTAATAGCTGCAGCAATGGTTCAACTAGACTGAAAAAAAAATAAAGAGGAAAAAACCCAAGACATTAATATTCAAGTGCTGATGTCTTATTTGCCTTGAAAACAAACTCCACTTCTTTACAGTTATGGACAGCTACCCAATTTGAATTTTTTCCCTTCTTTTTTTACCCTGAGGCCTATCATTGCTATCTTTCAGGAAAATGAAGTTTTGTATATTCCAAGCTTTGTCCCCTGGTGTTCTTTAGGACTTGCTGCAATTTTGCCCAGAACAAACATTTCCAGTCTCAAAGAGAATTCAAAACATTGAAAAACCATAATCATTTTTTCAGTTTTACTTTAAAACACGTTTCTTCAAAAGCATTTAAAAAGACAAGAGGGAAGAAAGTCATGCTAGGCAGCTTCTTGGCTCCACTCAGGAGGGAAAGGCAGTTCTTGAGCTCCCTCACTCTGCAAAGAAAGGAATCATGATCCTCTCTTCCCACACTGCCTCCTCCCAGTGAGAGATGGAGGCCAAAGCCATTAGAAACCTTGTCAGAAATCAGTTTGGGTGGCCATGTGTGTGGGAAGAAGGGCTTCTATCAAACCTCCTCCCACACCTTCTGCTCCTGTCAAGGAACATTTTCATCTCTTCAACCTGAGGGCATTTACCCAGTGCAAAATTAGGGTGGAGCAGCAGGGATGGGGTGTCCTTTAGTTGTGCATTCCTCTCTGTTTCCACAAAAACATGCCTGTGTGCATCCCACATTTCAGATAGTGAAAGAGAGAAAGGATAACCTTAATACTGGGTTATTTTCAATTAAAATATTTAAATCTCTTCATCAATTTAAAGATAACAAGCTTATAAGTGGCACAAGAGCTCTAGACAGAGCAAATGACTGCAATTATTTGCATTTTAATAGAATATAGAAGAAATACAACCAAAACCACTGATGTTTACAACAAACAGTAGGCTAGTTTACAATTAAGGGGTTTGTCCTATCAGAAGAGAAGTCACCATGATTAACCACAATAAAATAAATACTTAAAAAAAAAGTCAGAGCCAATCAGAAAACCATAAACAAAAAAATTCCTTTTCTGTAATTTCTGGGATTCAGGTTCCCTGTCTAGTCTCTCTGTAGCTGATATTTCATTGATAGCTCTTCTATCTTACATCAGAAAATGAAATACATTAAATACTGTATTTAATTTCATGACATGTAACTCATTACTATGTTACTAAACAAAGTGATGTGAAGAACAAATAAGCCTTAAGATTAAGACTTTATGACAGTGGCATCTATGGAAAAGAAGAATCTATTAAATGAAAATATATTTGAATACAGGTATATTGGGTGACTGGTTTATGATGCAACAATGTTCAGAAATCTGCTTACCCCTCATCCCATTCATTTCTTTTCAGCACTTCAAAGGATTGCCTCAAAATCAGACGCATCAGCTGCAAAGCACAAAATCTGTTAAACATGTTGTTTATAAAATCAGGTAAAAAGGAGCCACTGTGGCTGTGATATGAACAGATTTCTTGGGTCAACCTCTCTAGCACAAAGTGGAAGCTGCCTCACATGAATGTTTTGACAGATTGTCTATCATGTAATGCAACAGAAGGGTGTTGTGAAGCAAAAAGGACAAGCTATTTTCATATGCTAGGCACAAATTTCATTATAATTTCTATACAGCTTCCTCTTGATTCACACCCCTGATTTCTTCATTAAGTACTGCCTTAATCTAAGAAAAGCCACAGCTTAAACTGGACACAATATGGGTCAGATGATAACAATAATAATTAATTTACTTGAAAATTGCTCTAAGAGACAGTCATATGTAAAACAGCCACATTCAACTGGCTCAAAACCCTTCACTTACTGAAATAACTTCTATCTGCAAATATTAGGAAAGAAAAATCACCAATGAATGTGTCTGGAATTAACTTCTTTCAAAGAAGATAATGGGATTTTGCTCTTTACAAACGTATGCTTTTTAAGATTCTAGTTCCTGTTTAAATATTCTGTTTCCTATAGAAGTAATTCTGACTACTGAATGTGCTACAGTGGATACTTCACTGGTGGAAAGTTTGGGTTCTAGTGTAGTCATAAAAGTGTCTTTAAACAGTCTGATCTAAACTGATGTTGATAGTGTCCTTTGAGACAGTATTTATATTCCAGTATAGAAATCAATGAGAAAAACCACTGTGTTAGAAGGGAAAGCACTTGAGCACAACATAAACTTTGCTGGTTTTAGGTTCATGCAGTGGGGAGTGCAAACCCTTAAAATAAACATCTCCTGCTATGAGTCAAGAAGATGATACCTTATGTTCTCTTACAATACACACCAATGCATGTGCAGACAGAGCTGCCTTCCAGCACACCAGCACCACACATTTTCTAGGAGAAAACACCATCCAGAGAGGTATAATTACCTCTTATTAATTACCTCTTATTAATTACCTCTTATTAATTACCCCAGCAGAGAGGTATAATTACCATGTAGTACTTGTCCAGCCGCAGATTGTCAATCCCGTTCCACTCCCGGTTCATCGTCTGCCAGAATGTCTGGATGAACAGGTGTCCTGCAAGGGAGCAAGGAGAAACACCTGCATGCCTGCCACAGAGGGCTGCTCTGCTGATCTGAAAGAGTCTCAAGAAAGGGATGCACTTCCCTAGGATTCCCCTAGTAACAGGGACAGAGCTGTGGGAAAACAGGCTTGACACTGCTACAATAATCAATTAAACTTGAGAACAACACAAGAAAAGGCATACAGATACTTTTAAAAGCAAGTTTAATTACAGGAACAGATTTTTACTTATTTTGTGTTATAAACACACAATTTTGAGCAAAATGTCTGTTCTGCACCCATTTCTACCCAACATATCTGTTCTGCACCTATTTCTACCCAAGCGCTTTTGGCACTGACTGAGTGCTCCATTTCATAAGCATTCCGAATACCAGTAGCTTAACAGCTCATGAAACAAGGCTGGTTTTGAGCAGGAAATACACAGAACAGTCCATGCAGAACGGAGAAGTAAGGGGACAAGTTTGTTTTGCTGCCTGTCCTCAAAAATCTCACTGTAACCCACTTAAGACACAACTCTTCTCCTGCAACAGCCAGAAAAAACTTGCAGCTGCTGCCTCTCTTAATGGAATGACACTGACCAGTTGGAATCACACTGACCAGTTGGACAAAAAGGAAAGAAAAAGCCACCAAAATAGCCCCTCTGTCTGCCTGTCTTTATTCTGGCACTGTGATAGTGGAATCACCAAAGAGGGGAGCACCCTACAAAGCATTAGGTAATTCAATAGTACTTACGAGTCTCTGTATTCTGAAACACGTGGATAAGCTGGGAGATATTGGCTGCAAGTTCCTCCTAAAAGTAAATAAATATAGTGAGTGTAGCATGTTTTAGAGTTTGGTCTTCTCATTAAACATATGACCAGCAAACAGCAAGAAGTGTGAATTTCATGAAACAGCTCTCAGAATGAAAAACATTCTCTCAACAGCTGCTTTAGTATTGCAGTTATCCTTGCACTGGGACTAGCTCAGCTGGAAGAGAAGTTTCAAGGGTATCAAAACCTGTTCATTTCACCAGATCAAACCATCTTTCTGACAGCAGACAAAATTTAATTAGGAGGAGAAGAACTCCATGTATTTGAATTAATAAATGATGCAAAACTTACAGGGCACTGCTCTCACACAGGTCTCTGTGGAGGGGTGTGAGCTATGTGTGAGATAAACCTTGTTCATGCAGACAAGTGATCTGAAAATTGAGGTTACTAAGAGCTGCTACTCCAAAACCAGTATATTTGGAAGGCAGGGAGACAAACTAGTAGAAATTGACAAAAATATCCAGTAGGGACAAATTTGGTAGTAGAGGAAGTGCTACCGAACTAAGAAAGGAAAAGGAAGTGTGGAACTCACACTAAAATCTGCACAAATGTTGTAGCTGCAGTTAAGGGCAACCTGCTGTTACTGTTTTAGTTACACAAAGTCAACATTCCATGAGGCATCTATTTTAGCTCTCCTTTTGAAAGGTAAACAGCTACACCTGCCCTTCAGAAGGTGACTCCAAATATGATCTGTTCATCTTCAGATCACCGAGTTACAGTCACCTCTTCTCCTGCACATGCCACAGATGGGTGGCAGGGGAAGGGAAAAAAAAGATAATTTTCTCCATTCTAAATTATTAAATGTCACTAGAGTGTATTTTGGAGGGCCCCCTCAAGCAAATACAAAGCCAGTTACTGTACCTGAAGCAGAGGTTTGTCCTGCATCCACATACAATAGAAAAGGCCTTTCCATATTTTCAGCAGTTCTTCCAGACTGAAGCCACCTACAGTACAGAACAAGTCTGAAGTAACAGAAAAAAAACATACATTTCCACCAAAATATTTTCATGCAGTTCCCTCTGCTCCCTGCTTTCTTCTTTATTTTAGTTATTTTCTCTGGGTTGCTACTTTAAGCACATTAATTGGAAGGCAATTTGGCCTAGAACAGTGATAGAAACTGTAAGCTTCTACCTTGTACTGAAACAACAAAGATTTCAAAGCAATCACAGGTAAGAAAAATACCAAGATTATTTTGATAAATGCCTCTGGCATATTTTTAACACTAAGTCTGAAGGAAATTTTTTAATGAGAATAACAGAAATAGTTTTACAAGAAACATGATTTTTTTTGTTGTTGTTTTTAACAAAAGTCTCACACTCTACCAATAGTTTTACTCCTTACTGGGGGTTTGTTTTGATAAAATTAACTTATAGCAATCAACACATTTATTTCTACAATAAACTTTACAGTCAAAGAGCTTGAGCAACTATAATGACAGTTTTTTGGTACAGGCAGTCTTGGGATGTGCTAACACCTGAATTTTAACAGCAAAAAATATTTTCACATTCCAAAAGTAAAGTACTACATGGAAAGCCACTAATACCTGCTCAAGAACTGGATTTTTCATTACATCAGGTAAATAAATTTATGTGAAGTAAAATTATAACAGTACATTGTTACAAGGCAGTTACAATGACCTACTACAGCTATTTTCAAACTATGGCCTATTAAATATTCCCAAGCAATCTCATGAAAAATCACTTTGAAAAGGTCATCATCTTCAGTAAGCTCAAATTTGATCCAAAAGGATCACTGTCTCAGGGGTCTGCCAGTCAAAAAGCCTGAGACACAGTGCAAGATCTAAATTGTGCACCCTCCCCTTGGACCAAGCCATTTGAAAGCAAAATTCCCTCAGACAAAAACATCTGCAAACACACTAGTCCTGCTTGCTTGTAAAGAAAGGAAGTGAGGAAATATGCAAAATGCTATGTAAGAAACAATATGTCCAGTAATATTAAGCATTATTTATAAATTTCACTCACATTTGACAGTACTGCTATGATAAAACATAAAACAAATTGATTAACTGATTTAATATTCATTGAAATATTAAAATTAATAACATTTCTTAAGGAAATTGTATGTGACATACTGAGTGGTAAGAAGCAGTTTTAACCTCACAGGCAGCATTAACCCAACAGAGGCATCACACAGAGGCATCACCTGCTACCTGTAAATGTGGCTCAGGAGTTTACAGAATTGAATCACAGAATTATTCAGGTTGGAAAAGACCTCTCAGATAATCACTGCAAGGCCAGCAATAAACCATGTCCCCAAGTGCCACATCTACACATCTTTTAAATCCCTCCAGGGACATTAACTCTACCACTGCCCAGGACAGTTTGTTCCTGTGCTCTGAGGAAGGAAAACACAGACTTCCATGAGGTTTTTTTACTTTTCATACACACAGGGCATTTTAAAGTGCCCTAGGCAGTCCTGTGTCCATTTGACATAAGACTCAGACCAAAAATTAGAGCAATTTTCTTATCCTAATGCCTCAAAAGCATAGTTTCAAGACTGTGTTTTCTGTTCTTCAACTTTATGTGCTGTCCCCAGCCACAGCTGGCAAATAATAACCACTAAAGTAAGGTTATTTTAAAATCTGAATGCATTTTATTAGCAACCACAGAACCTGAATGCATTTTATTAGCAACCACAGTGCCCAGAACTGAAAGCTTTCTATGCCTTAAACCTATCGTGAGAAAGATTCTGGCTTTAGGGCTTGAATTGTAACTGTCCCTGTGCACAGTAACTCTATTCTGTGTATTGAGGGAGCTGGCATTAATGTTACAATCACTAAGAACTACTTTACTTGCCAGCATTTTTTTCTGGGAGTTGGGCTGCTTTGACACTGCTATCATTGCATTTGTTGCAATTTTTCCTATTCTAGATAATTGCAATGGACCAGATCCACACAGGGACATTTCAGTGGAAATTATGGAAATGCTTTACAGATCCAGGCCCAAGTAAGCACAGCCCTGTCAGACAGGAAACCGCCCCAGCAATCTGCCCTCTTTTGCTAGAAGTTATTTCTGTTTACTATTCTTTCATCCATTTATTTGGTAGTTCAGTGGCTTCTACAGAGTTTAACTTGCTGAAAATTAAGAAGCTCCCTCAGCCTTAGCGCAGACCACACAGAGCAGCTCTGTCTATATAATAAACACCTGACAGCCCTGAACATCAGGTGAACTCCAGCACTTCTGCCAAAACTCAGCACATTCCCAACTCCTCAGGTCAGGGCACCTTACCTGGCTTGCCTGATGAGTGAATCCCTCTCAGAACATGGGATGAGTATATATATAAAGATAACCTTTATATATATAATTGCAAGTGCTAATTAATAAACAACTTTTAAAAATCCCTCTCTCCTGAACATGCTTTTTCTCCAAGCCCAAAGAAGTTAATCTTTGTATCAATACTACCAGTTTGGATAGTGCCTAACAGCAAGCACATCTGAGAGTTCTGGAAATTAGTCACCCATGTTTCCTACTCATTTGCATTCCGTGGTGGGCTGTTTTTAACATGCAAAAGGTTCACAGCCCAAGTGAGCAATTTCCTTGTGATGGTTTAATGATGTTTTAAAGCAGTGCCTGAACCTGCAGCTTTTTCCCTCATTTATGGGCACCCCTGTCCTTCCTGTGGCTGTTTCCACAAACTGCAAGGAATCTGCACTTTGCAGTGAGATCACAGAGCACCACTGAACACACAGCCCCCCTTGGAAAGTCTCCAGAGCTAAAAAATAGAAAGCACCTGGGAGGTACATAATGTACACCATCCTAGTCCCCAGGCAATCCTTAAATCTATGTTAACTGCCAAGAATGGGATAATGCCTGTTTGGCTCCCTGGCCTGACCCTGTAAGGCTGTTCTAGGTGTCCTTCTCTCTGTCAGAAGTGGCAAATGGGTCAAACACTACTTGGAAAGGCAAGAAGCAACATTCACTCTACAGTCTTTTCAAGGAATTCAGGGAGCTCCAACTAGCACTCCAGCTGCAGTTCCGCTCTTGGGGTCAGCTTTAGGCTGGCTCCCCAAAGCCATATATATATATATATACACATATATACACACACATACATATATATATAAAATACTAATATATAAAATATAGATGTAATATGCAATAATTTAAATGTATGGTAATACAATAATGTAGAAAGCAGCTTATAAAAGATATGTTTTATATAAGAGAAACATAATATATAGATTATACATTACATTAGATGTATTATATGTAATACGAGGTATAGGAATAACACACATGCATGTGGAAACTGTGCACATGAGGCACTTTCAGGGACCTTCAGACTGGCCTTGCCAGCTTCAAACTGACTCCAGGGACATCACTGAACTCTTAGTTCTAAGTGTCAATATACAGCTCCAAGTAGAATTTTTGGAAAAACGCAGGAAAAAAGCTTTTGATACCATTAAGTGGAGATAACAGGTAACCCAAATGGGTTACCCAGAGTCAGCTGCAATTACACACGTGCTGAAAAATAACTTCGCTTTCCTCTATTCCCTCCGATCCTCCTGAACATCAGTCATGGAAACACAGAAGGTGAAACTTTCACCCCACAGGAACAACAGAAGGTGAAACTTTATGCTGCATACACCGGGATGTTTCCAGCCTGGGTCACTTCAGTGCATTTCCTTGGGAATGAGAGCACAGGAGCCATCCCGCTCCCATCCCGGATTTGTTAATAACTAATTATAGGCCATAATTTGTTAATGGCCTCTCTCGAGCGAGACCCTCCCTCGGTCCAAGCTGATCCTTGCCGAGCCCCCCCGGTGCCCGCAGACCCTTCCCGAGCGAGGATCCCCGAGTGCCTCGGCTCCGGGCGCTGGGGCTGCGGCAGCACCGGGGCAACACGTGCGTGTACATGGGGAAATGCATGGGTAAAACAACAAAAAAAACTAAAAGTAAAAGCAAAAATTAGTAAAGAGCAAAAAAGCAAGTAAAGAAAAAAATTAAAAAAAATTTAAAAGCCCGAAGAGGAAGCCCCGAGGAGGCGTGCCGGGCTTAGGGCGCACACGTGGTGCTTCCTTCCGTCCCCACGCCGTCCGGACGGGGCCGGGGCCGCCGCTGCCCCCGCCAAACACCGGCACCTGTCCCTGTTCCCGTCCCTGTCCCCAGCGTGGTTCCTGTCCGCCCCCCAGGCAGCCCCGGTCCGTACCGCCGGGCCGCTGGGTCCGCACGCCGATGTAGCCCCGCAGCTTCTTGAGGGCGCGGTCTCGGATGCGCTTCTCGTTGGCGGCCAAGCGCTGAGCGAACTGCACCTCGGGCGGCTGCACGGCCACGGGAGCCATGGCCCGGCCTGGCCCCGCTCCTGTCCCGACCCTGTCCCGGTCCTACCCCGCTCCCAGCCCGGCCTGGCCTGCCCGCACCGCGCCGGGCTGCGCCTGATGCCGTCAGCGACGCCGGGCTCTGCCGTCACCGCGGGGAGGCGGAGCGCAGGGATGGGCGCGGGGACATCGCCGGGTTCGGGGCTCATCGGCACCATCGGGGCCGGCTCGCCCAATGGAGACATCCCCTCGGGGTTTCCACCGGCCCGACCACCCCACAGATCACAGAGTCATGGAGGCTGAAAAAGAACCCCTGAGATCATCGGGGCCAGCCGGTGTCCGGTCACCACGCTGCGGACCGGCCCTTGGTACTGGGTGCCGCGTCCGTCCTGGATGGAGGGGCCGGAGCGAGACACAACACCTGAGGTGCGGCCTCACCTGTGCCCCGTACAGAGGCACAATCGCTGTCCTGGCCCTGGTGGTATTGCTGACACCAACCAGATGCCATTGCCCTTCTTGGCCACCCGGGCACAGCTGGCTCACGTTCAGCCTTTGCTGACCAACACCCCAGGTTCTTTTCCTCTGGGCAGCTTTCCAGACTCTCCTCAGCTTGGAGCTGCAGGGGCTTGCTGTGCCCCAAGTGCAGGAGCCAGCAGCTGGCCTTGTGGAACCTGCCACCACCCGGTCCTTCCATTCCAGCCTGTCCGGATCCCCCTGCAGAGCCTCCCTGCCCTCCAGCAGATCAATCCTCCCTCCCAGCTTGGTGTCAGCCCTGGAGCCTCCAGCCCCAGCGGCGGCACCACGGCAGGGCCGGGCTGGAGCTCCCCGCAACCCGGTATTGTCCCGGCATTGTCCCGGCATTGGCACGGGGTTCTCCTGGTGTTGTCGCGGTGTTGGCCCAGTGTTACCCCGGTATTGCCCCAGTGTTATCCCGGTGTTATCCCGGTATTGCCCCAGTGTTATCCCGGTGCTGTCTCGGTATTGTCCCGGTGTTATTCCAGTGTTATCCCGGTATTGTCCCAGTGTTATTCTAGTGTTATCCCGCTGTTGTCCCGGTATTGTCCCACTACTACCCCAGAGTTATCCCGGTACTGTAGCGGGGTTCTCCCGATGTTATCCCGGGGTCGCTCTGGGCGGGGCTGGGGGCGGAGCCTAACTATCAGGCCACGCCTGGACCACGCCCCATAACGCACCTACCCAATCGGGGTGGACGCTGTCACATTGGGGGCGTGGCCATAGCGAGTCCCTTCCCGCCCTCACGCCATCCCGTCCCCCCGCGCCCCGCACGACGCCGTTGTCGCCGCTGTCGCGATGTGGCGCAGCGCCGGCCTCGCTGGCGACGCGCAGGTATCGCGAGCGGCCCGGGGGCGCTCGGGGCTGGCCCTGAGGCCCGGCCTGGCCCGGGTGTCCGTGCGGGCGTGGGTGCCCCGAGGAGCAGGAGGAGCGGGGCTTGTGCGGTGCTCCTGGGCCTTGCGGGGCCCTGAGGGGGCGATGGCGGGGCCGCAGGGGAGCAGAGCGTGGCGGGGGCTGTAGAGGCACCCTGGGCTGGTGGGGGGTGAGTGAGGAAAGGGCTGGCAGTGGTTCCTCGCTGGGGACTCTGCCCTGTTCGGCAGGGAAGGGGGTTCCCGTCCCTGGGCTCACACCAGCCAGGACGTGATGAGCTCAGGTGCGTTGCTGGGCGACTTCACCCCTGTGAAAGATCTCCGTGAAGTCAAATTTCCTATTTCCAGGCACCTGCTGTTACTGTAGGGTCTGGACAGAAAATTCCTGTACTCCCCTGTCTGTATTTAACCTACTCCTGCAGTGCAAAGAGATGTGGAGAAGCTGCTTAAACAGAGAGAATAAAACTTGTCTGCTGTAACAGCAGTGCTGCAAAGATCTGTGCTTACTGTGGGAGCTACAAAGGAAAATTTTCTCCTTGCTGCATATTTCATATCTCAGCACCAGTGATTCCCAGCTCTGTTCAGCTTCTGCTAGTGAACAGAGCTATTTTTATGTACCAAATTTTGCTCTGTGATTCTGAGCCGTGCTGAATTCTCTCTGTCATTCATGGTTGCTGACACACAGATGGCATTCCTCTAAAGATTCCTCTTCCCATGTGTTTGTTCCACACTTATCTTGAGACGTAGATGGGTGGAATTTTTCTAGAGCCATGTCATGTGGTGCTACTTGGCCTTATGAACCTTGCCATAGATGCAGCTTAGAGCTTAGAGTTCAAAATAAAGCAAAATCTTTCTTCCATACCATCATTACAGCTCTGAACCTGCAGAGGTAGGACTGACCTGTCCCAAAAATCTCAGGATTTGAAAGACAGCTGGGAAAGAAATAGAGTAGGAAGCAAAACTGAGAGGAAATGTTCAATCTGAGGAAGTAGGGAAGCAGAAAGAGTTGTAGGGAATGGTTGGAGAGGATGACTTCCATTTGTCTTGTGAGTCTGCTCTTGAGAGGACTGTGGGGATGGCACATTTCCAACCTGTAGGAGATTTTGGTTTGTTAACCTTTTCCCTCTGGAATAAGATGTGATCTGTAAAACATCTCATTTTGTCCACACTGTTCTCAGTGCAGTGCAAAGCAGTACTAAGATATAACTGCTTTCTGAAAGCATATTAAGTGATTGATGTTTTAGTCAAAACATGTTAAAACTTTATTTTTGTTGGTGTGTGTGCATCAGCCTTTTTAACATCCAGCAGAGTGCACATGTGTGTACATCAGAAATTGGACTTTATGGGGGTTTTTGTGCTCTGTAATTTTAAAATTAACCCACATTCTGTTGGAATGTTGAATGAAAATTATTCTGTAGCTATAGTTTTGCAGGAGAGGAAGCTAATAAACATTTCTGTCTTACCTTGGGATTAAATTGGGTTTAAACCCTAAGATTGGGTTGCAGATGGCTGCAAAAGATAAATTGGTTTGAAAACTACACTTTCCTCCAAAAGAGTTGTTGTAATTTAGGACTGAGGCTCTTGCAAATGTTTGAATTAATTAAAAAGCTGAGTGATCGTATCCTTTACGACAGTCATGAAACAACAGCTTGGTGTGTGCTGCTCACATTTTAAAATGTGTTAATTTTTGCAGCATTCCCAGATGCATTGCACACATTTTGGGTGAAGAAACACATGAAGAGAGGTAATGCTATTTACTTAAGGCCACAGTGGCAAAAATTAACATTACAGTCAAAGGGTCAATCTCAGAGACTTTTGGGTTTGATTGCTGGACAGATCTCATTGAAAAGTAACAAATTGCTGAAATGATGTCATAAGAGGAATATTTCTGTCCAAGAAAAGAAATTGAAGCAGAAAAGCACTATAGGACTGTAACAGTGTCTTTGTTCGGTTGTTGGTTTGTTTTTGTTCTGCTTTGTTGTTTTATTTCAGAAGGCTGAGACCAAAGAGGAATTCGTAAAAGTTAGGAGGAGAGATTTGGAAAGGCTGACAACTGAAGTTATGCAACTGAGGGATTTCTTACCCAAAATAGTAAATGGAGATATCCTGGGGACATTCCAGAAGCTGGATGCCATTGAATCAAGTGAGTAGCACCATCTTACAAGCTCTTGCAGTTTCTGCCAGAACTGCTCAGAACTAACTGTTGTGCTCCAGAAATAGCTGCAGAGTTTGTAGAGCTATTCCTGATTCAACTCTGTTGTTCAGTGGCTGCTTCAGTAAATTAATGTGTTTGTAGTGAAGAAAATTACAAGCTGCCTTAGGAATAATCAGACATGTCAAATTAATCTTTAGAAATATTTTACTGTGGATAAAAACATATGTAGTTCAGGCAGTAAGGGAAGCTGTATGAGGAACAAAAAGTGTTTTCCCTTTGAGAAAAGGCAAAAACATTTGGTTTTTCAAAAGGTGACTTTCACAGAAAAAGAAACCCCAACAAAATAATGGTAAATTACAGTGGGTAAAAATTTGAAGGAAGAGTGAGTTAATCTTCTATTTGGCCTGTCTTGTTTTTTAGCTTGTATGCTTTACTAATAAAAAAAAAGATTCTGTAATAAAATTCTTTTTATTGCTGTCCCCAAAATCCATTTTTTCAATGTTGGTTTTCTCTCTGCATTATTTTTTCCAAAAATAACCCCACTCCCAATATGCCATAATAGGAGTCAGCTCCATCCCTGGTCTGTAGTTTTCCTGCAGCTCCACAATTTACCTGGATTTGGGTTTGCCTGAAAAGACATGGAACAATGAGAAAAATGAGATGGAACATGGAATAATGAGACACATTACAGAGTGTGTCTCTTCTAGAATACCAAGTGAGAAATGGAAAGTTAATTTGCAACAGGCAGCTAAGGAAAAGCAAGGCAGGGCCTCAAGGCCTGTGTCTGATAATGTCATATATGGGGGCAGAGCTTCCAGCTGCTTCAGTGATCCACTTTTTGGGGAGATCCTTCCATGTCTCAAGCAGTGGATGGGATTTGGAGGTGTTCTCTGTTGCGAGGCATCAGGGACTCTTTCCAGTTGTGTTAAGTGTTCAAGATCCTCAGTTAGTTTTTACCTAGTTGTGCTCAAGATCCTTAATTAGTTTTTACCTTTTTGTCTTGAGATTCCTCTCCCTGATCCTTCTTACATTCCTTGTAAGGAATTAAGATCTAATTAAGGATCAGGGAGAGGAATCTCCAGGCACCAAGGAGACACTGGCCATCCAGAGCAGGCTCATGGCATCAGTGTGGGGATTTTAAGACTCCTTGAAATGTTCTGCTGTCTGCCCAGAATTTTCTGGGTCCTCTAGGGCAGGACCTGAAGCTGAGACAGCCTTTGAATTCTCTGGAGTCTCTCTCCACAGTGATGGAGATTTCTCTTGCAGGTGATGAGGTCATTTGTGTATTTATTCAGGCTCTGGCCATTGTCTGCCCCTACAACTGGACAAGTCAAGTGGGGATTTTTGCTCCTCCAGTCTTCCCCTACCTCTGCAGCATGAAATCAGGCAGGCTGGGAGCATACAAATCATTAAAGATTGGACATCATGGGGACACAAGCAGCCCTCACTCTCAGAATGCTGCTGTTTGCTACATACATGTGGCATGTGAAGCTCACACGAGTCCTGGCAGCTCCTAGAGATATTTTTTCATATTGTTCTTACAGAAGCCTAAAGTGTGATTTGTACATCTCCAGACTTCCATCAGCTGTTGCAGTTTCCTGGGTACTTGAGCAGCAGAGTCTCCTTTCCCTCAAGAAGTGCAGATGACAGTCAGAGACTTTCAAACACCCCTGACCCATTCAGTTGCGAGACTGATGGAGCCTTGAACAGCTTTGGGAAACCTTGAGATCTTTGCACATTTCCCTGGTGTGTGCTGGTCAATAGGACACCCATTTCCTGAGGCTTCCTGGGGATGATGTTTGAGATCTGAGCTGGCAATGCTCAGTGCAGCCAACTTTTCAGCCTGCTTTTCAGGCTGCTGTCAGGGTCTTCATTAAGATTTTTGTAATCTTCATTAAGATTACAAGAGTAATTTTTCATTTCTAAAAGAGGGTTCTGTTTTGTTCTTACTACCCTTCTCAGGAAGAGTGCTTGGCCCCAGAAATCTTAGAAATACAGCTCCAGCAAGTTTTTGGTATTATTATGAATATGTTTAATGGAACTCACTCCACTTGGGAAGTGTTAAAAATAGCATTTAACATTGATCTGGCATTTGGATCAGTAGAGTTGGAGTTCCATCACTTGTTGGGATTCATTCCTATTGTACTCAGTTCTCCACCTCCCAGAGCTTTGAGATGAGATCTCTGGTCCCAAAAGTCTCCAGGCATGACCTGTAACTTTCTGTGGCTGAGACCAAGTGTACCTCACATCTGAAATGGGGGCCTTCTCTTCTTTCCTGTGTCCAAAGTCTTGTTCTGCTTTGGAACCTCTACCTTGGGAGCAAATGCCACTTCTTCCCAGAGTCTGATTTACCACTGCAGGGGTGCAGTTACATATTTCTACTTTGTGTGAAGGTGCCACTTCAGTATTTTTGTTGCTCACCCAAGTTGGTAGTAGTGAAAGCTGCTTCTTTCTCTTGAGAGCAAAGGCACAGCTGGGAGAGCTGACTGGGCATAGCAGGAGAGCTTCCACAAATGAGGAACAGCTAGAACTAAGTCTATTTCAGCAGCTTCCACTATTGTCCTGTTTTGCCCCTTCTACGTAAAACATTGTGACACCTTAGAGGGTGTTGACACATCTTTCTTTGATCTGAAGCCCTTTTAAAAGTCCAGGTTGCATTGTGTTAACACTTAGTAGTCATTATTATTCCCCTTCTGGCTCAGGTTTGGTTCTGGGACCTTTAAAGTTTGTTGGTGAAGGATCTTTGTGTGGCATCTTTGTGTGTCTGCTGGCTGGATTCAGGATGGATCCATCCTCTCAAAGGCTGGAAGTGATTATTTTCTTTCTGGAGAGCTTGTTTCCTTGCAGGAACAGAGATTTTCACTGGATGAACTTACCTGGCAAGGCTAAACAGGCTCTTGGTTTGCTCTAGGTAAGCAGAGAATGTTCCGCTCCTGCTCAGGACATCTTGCTGTCAGATTCCTAGGACTCACACCCACACAGTCAGAAGTGCATGAGACTGAATTTTCTTCACTTGGCAGAAGGAAGTTTCTTGCCATTGACCAGAGTTATCCTCAAAAACTCAATTAATCCATTCCTCCCTTCATCCTTTTCCTTTGGACTGCAGATTGAAAAGAAGTGAGTTGCTCAGAGAGCATGTCCTGGCACAGAGATGTTTGTCAGCACTAAGCCCTTGCCTTGCCTCTTTCCTTTCTGCTAAACAGTGTTGCTGGCTTGGAATCACACAAGGGCTGAGTGGAAATATGTTCTTCTCTTCAGATAAATCAGCCACAAACAGCTTTTCTCCTTTTATACAGGCTACTCAAAGCAATGTGTGTATACTGAAGATGATAAACTTGTCAATTAGGACCAAAACAGGAAAGTATTTATTTTCAAATCATGTAGAATTACTAAACAGAATGCCAGAAACCAAGTTTTTTGTTTAATAAGAACATATTGGGATAATTTATAATGGTGTCTTTTTATGATAGAATTTGATATGATTTTTAGTAATTACATTTTAAAATGCTGTCACATGTTGGGGAAAGTATTTCAAGTATGTTAAGCTGTACACCAAACTGTCATGTTCAAGGGTATGGTGTTTGAAGTGGGGTGTAATTTATTTTTTTTAAACTAACCAAGGTTACAGTAGATGCTGTTTGGATTTTACTTTTTGGAACTACTTAAACATGTTTCCTTTTTTTCAGTATAAATACTAACCACCCAAGACTATGATTTTTTAAAGTAAAATATAATATACAGCTATTGTTAAAACTGTCCTTCAAAGAGAATTTTTTAAAACAGGCATTGTGCTGGTGAAATGGAATATTTTTAACTTGATTTCTCTTCACTAAAATAAAGTGCCTAAATTAGAATGAATTTCTGATAACATCAGAAATTTGATAACATCAGAAATTAATTTTATAAGGGAATCATAAAATTTGCTTGTAACTGACATAATGTTTAAATAGTTTATAATCATAGAATCACAGAGTGTGTGGGTTGGAAGGGATCTTAAAGATCATCCTGTTCTAACCTCATTGCCATGGGCAGGGACAACTTTCACTTGCCCAGGTTGCTTATCCTACTTTATAAATACTATTTAAAATATTTGGAATTGTTGCGTTTCATTCTTCCTATCCATGTAAGTTGTAAATTATAGATTGAAACCCTCACTTTTGACTACTGTTGGTATTTTTCTTATGTTTTTAATATAGTCACTGACTTAGGAGAAATCTCACTCACAGAGTTTTCATGGAAACCAACATGAAAACAACGTAGAAAACAGAGTAAATTTTTAAAAATCTTCTCAACCCTCAGTATTTAACAGCCAGATGTGATTATTTTCAATCAGACGTGTTGGTTTCCTTTCTCAGAGCTGTAGGTTGTGAGATTCCCGTTTGGCCACAGGGAGGTGATCTCGCACAAGCAAACGGCTGAGGCACCTCAGTGAAGTTGCCCTTGGTGGATTTCTTTGCTTCAATGCAGGCCCGATGACCATAATGTGTTCCTTCTTTCTTTTATCTGATTTGTCCTGTCACAGGCCTGGAGAAGAAGGAGGAGGAGATGGAGCAGCTGAGGATGGACTGTGAACACTTCAGGGCCCGTCTGGAAACAGCCCAGGCAGATTGCATGAGAGAGAAGAAGGTAGATGTGCTGCCAGGGTATTGATATCTGTGTGTTTGAGTTCTAATAACAAAAGCAGAAATGGTACACTTTTCATGTCATAAAATGAATCCTCAGTCTCAAAAACAATTTGGGATTTCTGTTCAAATAGTCATCCATATCCATGTTAACATGTTGAAGTAAAACACTGAGTATTTGGGAAAATCTCAGTGGCATAGCTGGAATCAAAAGGTCCTTCACAGAATCAGTTCTTGTGAATTAACATTGCTATAACATATTTGCAGAGAGGATAATAGGAAATAGTTCCAGCAGTGCAATGTGCAGAATGCAAGCAGCCTCTCTTGGTTTGCTGTGAGCTGTGTACCTTTGTGTAGTGTCAATAATCTTTCTCAAAGCACCTATTGATCCAATTGCCATGTACAGTTGAGACAAGGAGCAATTTCAGGGCTTCTCTTGCTCTGTCAATATTGTATTTAGTGATTATGAGAGAAGAGATTCTTAACAATTAAGGAATAGCAAAGACACTGGCTTTTCAGACTGTGGAGCCATTTGGGTTCAGATGATTCTATGGGAGAATCAGTGGTGATTATTTGCTGCCAAAGTTCATTTCCTTGGAGCCACCTTCAATAGTCAGCAGTTGGGGTTGTACAGCTGGCATTTGCCAGCCTTGGGATTGCACAAGGACGGATGAACCACAAAATTTACTTCATTTTGGAAAAGGAATAATGAAGAGTTCAGAAATGCACTTTCAGTGCATATCTGTGTAGACAAAACACTCTGAAATGAAGTTTGGTATGATGGAATAGTTGTCAATCTGGATGTTCCTTATTTCAAAATAAATATCTTGTGTGACAGATGTTGTAGTTCAGCAGTAGGTACAGAGTTCATTTTGCTGTGCACTGAGGTTTTCAGTTGCAGGATAAAATCTCTGTAAAATTCAATGCTGATGCTTTAGATATTAATAAAGCAAGTCCCACCCGTGTTTCTGCTTAAAGCTCTTCATGTCTTTGTTGTTGTGCAGTGTGTGGCAGTTGTGTGACTGGGTTCTGTTAAATGCCAGTGGATTTATTTCAGTGGATTGTGCTCATGATGTTGTGAAGTCCTTTAGCTTTCAGGATACAACAAGGTGGTGTGTGTATATGAGTGACTTTTGTTCCTGTTGATCACTTTCCTGGTGTTTGTCATTTGGTTGCTGTTCTGCTCTAGGCATCCTTGTGTAGAGTTTCTGAATTATTTTCTACATATTTATCTTCTGAAGGAGAAGAAAATTATTCACTGAAACAAACATGGAATAAATGCATTTCTGGTTGAGCAGTGTCCTTTTCTGAGGCTGTCATAAATCAACATTTTGCATTCCAAATTCTCTGTGCAGAGCTGTATCCCTGGTTAGGGAATTGCTGTGCTTTCTGAACCTGAGCAGAACTTGAAGTGCAGATGTTATTCTTGGCTGATGTCTCCTTTGTCTGCCTTTTTGCAGTTCCATACTTGGGCACTGCTGTGTTCTTGTGCCTTGACCTTTTCCTGAAGGTGGTGGTGTTGCATAGCACAGGGATTGCTGGGTGGTGTGAGCCCTTAGGAGTGTTGCTTCCAGCCAGGTTATTTGCTTTTGCAGGCTCTGTTTATTTTCCTGCCTCTTGCATGTACTATTTTGTTTTCCTTGCCTCATTTCTTTGTTCTAGTGTTGCTTTTGATCTATTAAAATTCTGGCATTTTTTCTGCTGGCTTTGCACGCTTGTAGGGGGATCTAGATTTGGTATTACTGGGTTTTATGTCTTACTCAGTATTAGCATCCAAATGCAAATAAAATGTATTAAAGATACATTTCCCTAAGACTAGGACAGTGTGGAAAAGACAGGGAGAATATAGGGATTAGGCAGGAAGATGCCTGAGGACATTTTGTGGATGCACATGGTGGCAGAAAAGCTGATAGGCCTGGCAGTGAGTCATGTAAAAGCTGGAATTTGGCTAATTTGCTTAAGAACGATCAAAGTATTAAGAAATAAGAGACTTTTCCTGGCAGTTTCTGCCTGTGGAAATCAGCAGCAAGTGTCAGTCTTTTGCCTGTATAGGTGAGAGAGATTCCAGAGAGTAAATACACACAAAAGTCTGCTTGAGAAATTAAACTTGAACTTTACAAATCCTCATCTGTGTGTTCCATCAGCAGCAGTGCAAATCAGGCTGGTAGGTGTGACCAGGAGGTAGTGTGTGACAGGACACAGCTCTGTACTGTTTGACAACATATTATGTAAAGTTTCAGATGAGTTTACATTTCTATTCTTTACAAACCCTCAAGATGAAGCACTGAGGTGAACCCCAAAACCAACAAGACACTTAAAGTCTTGATGACAATACATGCTTGAACATCTTGTTCTGTTTAGCTACTTTCACAAATGACATAGAAAATATTTCTTCTTATTTCCCCATACTTCATCCTGACAGCCAACCACACTGGGAAGGCTGAGCTTAGGAAGGTGTTTTCTGCAGAGAATTTGAAAATATCATGTCTGTAAAATGGGCGGAGTAAAATCCTTCTGGTTTTGAACATTGTGCAATCTGTGATTCTTTCTTTTAATACTTGAATTAGCATAATTTTTCTGGACTGGCTTTGGTCTTTCCCTTTTCTTTAATACCACCCCACCAGGAGTTAGCTGGGAGCCCCCACCCACGCTGAGACACAGACTGCAGAATCCCTGCCTTGATCTCCCTGTCTGTGCTGGCTCTAAACCAAGAAGTGCAGCAGCTTTGCCACTCCTGTGGCAGCTGGTAGGAAGCCAGTGAGACCTACAATTCCTGCCCAATTCCATGATGTCCTTCCAGCCAGCTTCCCATGTGATTGGAGAAAATTCTGCCAAATGGAGGTTGTGCTCTGGTTCTGTAGGGCTGATCTGTTCTCTGTTTGTGCTTTGTGGCAAGAACCACTGAGCAGCTCACTTAAGTGGTCATAGAATCATGGTGCCATGGAATAGTTTGGGTTGGAAGGGATTTTGGAGTTGTGTTACCTCATTCCAGCCCCACAACTTTCACTGGATCAGGTTGGTCAGAATCTCATGGATGCACATGAGTGAGTGGTGCCTCAGCTTTCTTGCAATGGAAGGTCCTCCAAACTTCAAACCTTAGGTGTGTTTTTTTGAGACTCTCTATTGCTTTTACCACTGCTGCTCAGGACTATGCCAACAGAAGAGAGCTGGCAGAGACAACAATATTTATCCTAGATATCCAGCAGCTCTTCCATGTTGGCTGGAACAGAAGCCTGTTTTGAAAAACAAAGCAACCCTCCCCTCCTGTAAGATGTTTCCTGTATCTTTTGGAAGGTGTCAGGGAAGGCTGGCCCCTGATGCTGAAATCCCTCTCTCCTGAAGAGACATGGAGCTGTTTGCTCAGGGGGAGATGTCTCCTGCCAGGCTCCTCTAGGTGCCACTCAGTCCCAGGGGGTCACTTGGTTTGACCTTGTGGACAGTTCCTGGTTCCTGTCAGCCTGCACTACTTAGAGACAGCTCAGGAGAGAAGGAATGTTTCTGCAACTGCTCTGGGTTACCCTCCCTTTTCAGAGATGGCCATGATTGTGTTTCTTGTTCTGTCCCTTAGCCTAGAAACTTGGTGTGGGAGACGTGAAGTGCAACCAAACTTTCCTTCCGCTGTTCCAGGAGAAGCTGGAGCTGCGGCAGCAGCTGAACGAGGCCAAGCAGCAGCTCCTGCAGCAGGCAGAGTATTGCACAGAGATGGGAGCAGCAGTGTGCACCTTGCTCTGGGGGGTCTCCAGCAATGAGGAGGCTGTGAAGTCCATTCTAGGAGGAGTAAGTATGGCAGGTGAATACTGACTCCTGGCAATGCCCTCAGGCCTTTAAGGCAAGGACCTTTAAAATAAGGTGGAACACACTTTAAGGATGAATTTCAGAAACTGTCTGGACAGCAAAAATGTTTTCTGGTTTGCATGTCCTTTGGGAACCATCCATTCTTGTTTAAGAAGGGTTGGAGCTCAGAAGTGTTATGAATAAATGCAGTAATTATTTCTTTTGTTACCAAATGAGGATTATCTGTTTGCCACCACACACAGCAAAACCAAAGCAAGGCTACAGTTAGCACAATATCTTCACAAACTAACAGAAGGAGAGAATAGTTCCTGGGCACGTGCAGGAGTTTCCATGCCTGTGGAGAGCTTGGAGGAACTATTTCCATGGAGAAAAGACAGATCCATTGATTCTCAACTTCTTTAAACCTTTCTGCTGCCTTAATACATAAATGACTCTTGGAAATTAAGACCCTCAGTGCTCATGAATCGTATTAAATCATCAATATTTAACATGGGCAAGTAGACTATTAAAAAAAAACAAAACCAAACCACAAAGCCAGAACAACAACAGTTAATGACAATGGTAATATTGCAGCTATCATGATTTCACTGCCAAGTGCAGCTGATGGAATTAGGAGGGACTAAGGAAACAAGCCTGATAAAAATGCAATTTTCATTCTTGACACAGCCAACATGAGAAGGAATTGCTGTATTTAATCTGAGTGAACTGATGCCACAGTTTCTTTTGGCTTGACTTTTCAGCAGCATGATGAACAGCTGAGTGAATAGGATTAGTTCATTATAGTAAGTGGTAAACCAATGTGTTTGTAAGAGTTGTTCTAGTTGGGTGTTCCAAAACACAATTACAACATTATATTGGATATTAGAAAGCTGTACAGTGATGCCTTATTAATGATAACTTCTGATGATTCCCAATCCAAGCAGCAGCAGCTGCTAGGAAAAACATCTGTAAAACACTGTATAAAGCAGGTAAAATTTAAAGAACAAGGCTGGTTGTTGAAAGCAATCTTAAGTATTCATATTCAGTTGAACTAGTTAAAAACAAAACTGTTGCCTGAAGATTTGTTTGAAGGTAAAAAACCCAAGTGTGAAGATACAATACTTTGGGGCTTAGGTTGGTTTGAAATGCAAACTAGTAATTTCCAGCAGTCATTAAGGCCTGTTGAACTGCTCTACTTCTGGTGAAGATCAGAGCAACATTTGGGGGCATAATTTTCTTGGGATGGTGCATTTAACACTATGAGAAACGTGCCTGGGCTTGAACCAAGACTCCTAGGAAAAACATAAATGGATTGTGTGGCATTGTGTCAACCACAGATTGCAACTGGCAGTGAGTCAGGTCATTAAAAGATGATGGAGATTTGTCATACAACATATTTGGTTTGGGTTATTTTGGGGCAAGTTGTACAGCTTGTAGCTTCTTCCCTCCTCCCCTGAGAAGGTGCTGTAACAACGCAAATGCATGAGAACATCAAGGGTGCTTTGAAACTGTTGCTGATATTTAAGCACATGGAGAAGGTGGCATCAATTCAGAATCATGTCATGCCTTACAGAACAATGCCCAAGCTTTTTTCAGCCTTTGAAGCAGTACAGAAGTAGATCTTTCTTCCAGTCCTGTAATGCAAATGGATGAAATGTTAGTGACCAATATATGTTTTGTGTCCATAAGGGTTGGGAAAACCAGAATTTAAGCAGCAGATTTGAAATGTGACACAGGTAGTTCTCAAGGCAATGGGGGAGAGATGCCTGCTGGGTTTGCCCTTATTCCTAGAGAGAATTTGAAGAGACATCCGGAGAAGCACCATGAGAGAGTTTTCAAGGTTTCCTACCTGCATGTACCAAAAAAAGAAGTAAATTAATTTCCATGAGATTGTTTTGGATGTTTTTCAAAAAGCTTCAGCCAGATATGACAGGCTTCTCACATGGAATTATAACTTGGAGGTTTGATTTCAGAACAGCATCAAGGCTTGCTTCCACTTGAGAAATTTTGGATCCTACAAGGTGTTTTGCTACTTCAGTTGTCTCATATGGTGACAAATGACTTTATATTTAGTGGCAGCAATTTTTCATGTTACCTGGAGCTTTCACACAGGAGTTTCACAGACACCAGAGGGTTCATTGCACCATGTGAGCTCAAGCACCTTAATGGCTGCTTTCAGAACTGTCCTTATCTCAACATGTGTGGGTGAGACATTCTTTAGTCCCATGAGAATGCCATCAAGTTAATAAGGGACTGTGCAGAGTGTGCAGTGTTTGCTATTTATAAACCTGAAGGGTCTCTGCTGGAGCTCAGCTCTAGTTAAGTAGTGGCTGTGTGGAAAGGAGGATCAGCAGAGGGGACACCAGTGAAACCTCAAGATGCTGGCAGATAGAAGATTTCTCTGTTTTCTGTGCAACATAGCAACTACTCAGAGTGTTCCCATGTGAATGTGTATTTTCATAATGACTTGTGGGGCTCTTCACTTTCTCTCACACCTTCTTTCTTCTTGAGGTGTAGTCAGTGCTTCTGTTAAAATTGCTGTCTTTGAGGAGTGGTGTCCATATAAAAACTACATCCAGCACATGCAGAATTGCACTTATCTTCCTCCTCTTTCTCCACGATCCCTTCATTCCTGTTGTTCTGGGGCCACAGCATCATTTGTGAAGATCCTGTGTTGGCTGAGCCTGCTTTTCATCCCCTCCTGCTGAAGTCACCCCCAGGAACAGCCCATCTTTAATGTGGTGAATGTGCAGCAGTGGAGGAATAAATAGATGTTACCACTAGCTTTGCATATACTGTGAAAGAAGTAATTTTGCAAAAGTATGAAGATTTTCAGTCACTTTACAAAATGAATAAAAGTTCAGGCATTTCTTGAACTCTCCCATTGGGTCACTGCTGGGAATGACTAAACATTTCATCTGCTTCATGAAACAATTGGAAAAATTATTAAAGACACTGGGAAACCCAGCATTATGGGCTCTCTGCCACAAAATTTGTTTATGAAAGCCTTCATCTTCTGTGTAAAATAGAGTTCCAGCAGTGTTTTACTAGTCAGAATTACCAATAAACAGAAACAGGTCTCTCCATCCTTCTTTGTGGACTCTGCATCCCAGGCCAGGCTCTTTGACCTGCCCTGAGCTTTCTATCAGGTGGTGCTCCCTCAGCTGGGATACCTCCAAGTGGAGCAGGATTGCAGCTGAGGGGAAAAGATGTCCCAAATTACAGCTGTGCTCCTACTCATGTGCTCTGCTGTGATTACTTTTTCTCACATGACATGGTGGACTTAAGTTCAGCCTGTGACCCAGGAGAGACCTCAATTTCCTTTTCCAAGGAGCTTCTGCATAGCCTGTTACTGCTATTGAGCAATAATTAATGAGTCCTATTAGGATCCATTTGAATTCTGCTTTTTTTTTTTTTCTGGGGACTTGATTGTTTTCTTAGGAATTTCATGTTAAGTCTCCAATCTTCTGCTCATTTTGATAAAACCTATTGCAGTAGGCCAGGTGAATGTGAAACACCTTGTGCAATTACTGCAAAACAAAGAGATAACATTCTTACTTCTGATAATAAGCTTTAATTCTGCTGGTTGATTATATGTTATTGTGTGCTTAGGAGGTAGATATGCAGTAGTTCGGTTTTAGGAATAAATGTGGCCTTGAGTACTTTCCTGTTTTCTTCTAAGGTAATGGTTTCAAATATTAGGGGGTCAAACATGTCACTCAGTGAATACATGGTATTTTCTGTTGTTTATTTGAAGTAACTAGATGTTTTAATAATTTGGAAGATTGACCAGTTTTACTGTAGCATCTAATAATTATAGTTGCTGTAGTGTGTGTAATCTTTCTTCTCCTGCCTACTTGCAGAGTAAAGCAGTAAAGTTTTTCACAATCACTGCCCAGACCATGGAGAGCTTTGTGAAGTCATTAAGTGAAGACATGAAACAGCAGGATTTGGATTCTGAGGAAAATCAGTTTGTATTAGCTTTGGCAGGGATTGTAACAAGTAAGTTAATGTTGTGTCTCAGAATAGCATTCCACACCTACTGGGACTGTGTATTGCCTCACAGGAGCTGCAGTAAATGCAGCTTTTCAAAGTTAAGTTGTCACTGTTGATATCTTGGGTGACTTTCTGGTTTTCTAAAGTTCTGGCAAATTTTGTTGCTGACACTTTTGTTACAGGCACTTCTGTGCTGGCTGTTAAGCACTAGATGGGTGAGAGCTTTTCAGTTCTGAAATTCCCTGTTGCATCCCTCAGTCTGGAATGAAACAAAGACCATTGTACCAGTCCTGTGTGCTCACATTAGTGTGTACACATTGAGCAATTTGCTTTGTGAATCACCAGTGGTGCTAACATCTACAAGATTGCAAATTGCAGATGGTGCAGGTAGATCAGCCCCAGCTTAAGGCACAGACTAAGGATTTCCAAAGTGCTTAAAAATTTTTTTACTGTCAGATACACTGCACTTTCACTGTATAAGAGAAGGTTATAAATCTGACTTCCATGCTAAGTGTTTTTTTTTAGGTCCAGAAAATAAGTAAAAAGCATCATTCCTATTGTAGAATGATTGTGCTTGGTTTGGGAGGCTGTGAGGCTGATAAATCATCTGAATTTCTGTGAAACTGTAGCTGTCAAAATGACACTAAAGACATGATGCAAGATAGACGAAACAGTGATTCTTAAATGAACAGCTTTTCTGAATGTGGGATTTTGGGCTGTCAATAAAGGTAAATAAAATAATAAAGTTAGTATGTGATGCATTATGCCACTGTACTTAGTAGGGGGCAAGTATAAAGGAAAATAGTGAAGAAAGGTCTGCTTTGGAACAGTAGCCTTTGCAAATAATTTTGTCTTTTGGTTTGTGCTTGAATAATGCCACACTTGCACCAAAACTCTTATTAATATCTATGCTCAAATGTTTTGTTGCGTAGATATTAATAAGAATTTTGGTTGTGTGATATGCCAGGTATATTAAATTGAGGGATTGTAAAGCTCTGCAATCCTGTTCCTTTAAAGTGGAACCTACAATGTTCAGCTTTGCTGCAGTCACCCATTACCTGTGGATGAATAGAACCTTTTGTTTCACAATTTACTGTGTTGCTATTGGGACACTGGGCATTCTGAATAAAAGCTTTATTTACCAATGCAGAATTTTGAAGGAGCTTGACCAGTATTTGTTGTTCAGTATTTGCTATATAGGTGAATGTAGTGTGAAATTTATATCAATGACACAGTTCATTCTTCACAGATGACCAATCTGTTTAGAGGTCCTGATAATTAGCAGAAACTCCTGTTTGAAAGATGATTGTTGGTGATGTTTTGGCTTTCCCCCAGATGTGGCTGCGCTGGCGTGTGGCCGCGAGTTCCTGGTCAGTTCCAGTCGGGAGTTGCTGGACACGATGATGCATATCCTGGGAGACATGAAGCCAGGCCTCTGTAACAAATTTAAAGTGTATGTTGACTTTTCTTGCCCCTTTCAAATGAAATGCATTATCTTGCAGTGTAGCTCAAGTAATTACAGTAGTTTTCCCACTCTCCCATTATTCCTTTCCTGCAGAGGAAACATAATTTTTGGAAGCTCTTTTCCCAGTAGCATTCCTTGCAGATATACTGGGGTTGGTCACAAAGCTCTATCCAGGTTTTGTGTCTCTTGGGAAGTCTCTTTAGCACCATAATATTGTAAAGGTGAGTAGGGGGGACCCTCTTGTAGCTTGGGAAGGAGTCATGAGTTTGGTGTGAAACAAGGAAGATGTTGAGGTCAAGTTTTACAACAGAGAAGATGTGGGAAATGTGAACTCATTTTTATTCCCTCCCAATATGAAGTGTAAAATGTCACATGTCCTTAGTGAAGAAAGTGAGTTATGGAGCTGCTAAGAGCAAAAATTAAATCATTTTAGGCTCTTTAGCAGCCAGACTCACTACACACTTCAGTTTGTAAGAGGCAATGCCTGTAAAGTGACCTTGCAATACAGCTCTAAAGGCAAGGCCCTGTTGCACAGTTCAGCTACTGCAAAAGTGCTTTTCAGCTGATGGAGAGATTAAATAAACAATTGTCTTTGCCTTTTTCTCCAAGACCTTACAAGCTGAGGATATATGGCCTTGGCTGAGCAAATTACTGTGGTTTAACAAGTTCCTCATCTGCTGAACTGTGGGCACTGGTCCTGTACACCTGGTTCATTTGTTCATGAGGGTGTTTGAGCCTCTGTGGTGGTTTTGTCATAAATACACAACCAATTCATGCCCCAGGCAGCCGTCACAGCTCAGCTGACAAACAGCAGCCCTGTCAGATCCAGCAACTTGCCCACATCCAGGCACACATTTAGGCAGGTTGGATGTGATAGCCATGAAATCAGGCCTGGTCTCACTTTGGAGAGGTTTTATCTTGCCTAACCTCAGTGTCAGAGAGGGGGATGTCAGGCATTTGCTGCCTGCTGGGCTGCTTCCCACACTCACTGGGGCTGTCAGGTGGTGGCTCATGTGAGGGGGAGCAGGTTTTCCTCTGAAGGGGTTTGCCTTTCCCTGTTGGCTGGTGAGGGGAAAGCTGAGCAGCCTGTGCTGTAGATAGTGGCTTGATGATTTTTTATTTACTCTGTTTCCCAAGCACTGGGCCTAAAAGTCAGTGGCAGGGTTTTTTTTGAGAACATCCCAACTGAAAGAATTGTATGAGGATCTCAGTTTACAAAATACAAGGTAATTTGTGCCTTCATGTGTATAAAAAAATCAAACCAACTGACCAAAACCAAAAAAAAAATCCTGAAAAGAGGATCCATGCTGTTTCAGATCTGTAAATGGGGTAAAAATAAAAGAGGACTTTAAGAGGAGGAGGGAAGATGTTCCTACACTCACACTCTGAATTTCAGGTGGATATGTGTCTATGGGTCTAGATAAACTTTTTTTGATCATTTCATATTGTATTAATGTAACTGGATTTGAGGGCCTTTCTTTTGAGTTTATATCTGGGGTTTCTTGTTGTTATACTTCAAAATCTGCCTGCTTTGCAGAAGAATTACCCATGGTGCTGTAAACTTGGCTGCCAAGACAGCACTGCTGGTAAAATATGCATAGAACAATCCCATGAGGTGGCAGGAATTCAACAGGGGCCAGTTTGGTAGGCTAACAAATGGAGGGAAGCTTGGAAAAGAGCTTGCTCAAGGTGGTTGAGAAGTGAGAAATACTAAGCTTGTGTTACAATAGCTTGAATGCAGTGCAATGATGATGATGATATTTTCTGATTCCCATTGAACCAATATTTTTTTTTCCTTACTCTGAACTTGCTGTTGGATTTTAAAAATTGCTGTATTCTGACATTAGAGCAAATGCCAGAAAGGACATTTCTTCATGGCCTTGTCAGAGAATGAGGGAGCCTGATTTGCTCAAATGTTTTAGTGCAAAATGTTTTCCTGTGTTTTTCTTTCATGTCCATAACAAAAAAAAGCCCTTTTTTTTTTATGAGCTCTGTATGTTTGAAAAACCTGTTACTAACTAAGACTTTATTTTTTTCTTACCCTTCTGGGGAGTTTTACAGTTTCCCAGCCCAGAAAAGAAGGGTTTTGGAGGGTTGGTTGATTTGTTTTTAAGTTGTTCTTTGCATGTAAGGTTTTTTAGCTGCTGGTTAACCTCAGTCAGCATTTTCATAAGCAGATGTGTCAGATGAACTCCATTTTCTCCTCCCATAGGGAGCATAAGCCAGGACAGAATGAAAGACAACTGTGAGACAAGGATATAAATTCTAGTGCCATTTCAAAGTCAGGTGAAAATGGACTCTGGAGTCATCATAAGTAATGTTTGCACATACGTTTATATATATATTCATACAGACAGATACATTTTTAAAACTACACCTCACAGATGGAAATGCAATGTATTTTTCTTAAAGTATCACCATGGTGTTGCATGGAAGGACATCAACTCATAATCCAATCAGTTGCAGAAAAAATTTGGCTTTTCATTTTAAATGCTGTGGTTGTCTTTTGCTTAGTTCTGAGGTTTTATGATTATTTTCTAGCTTTTATTTTCAAAAATATTTTCATTGGTGTGTGACAAATCAGGGGAAACCATGAGCCCTGTTCTACACACAGCTGTATCAAAGTAAGCTGATAAAGAGAGAGGTTCTCTTTTCTTGTTATACCAATCCTGTCTTCTATTTGGATGAATACATAAACAAAAAAATTACAGGGAGAACCTGTCACTCACTCCAAAACTGCTGTGATATCCACTGTAGTCTGGGAGTATGGAATAAATATATCCCAGGCATCAACCTGAGTGCTGAGACTGAAATCTCAGGGGTGTCCTTGCCTTTCTGAAATAGCAGATGTGAAACACTTCAGGGTTTCTTTTCATTGGTGTAGGGTTTGTTCAATGTTTGTAATTGTTACAAAATCAATAAACATTTACATAATTGTTTGTAGCTGTAATTAAATGGTTAAGAACATTTAACTTTGCTTTTGTGGCAGTTGAAAGTAGCCAGTAAAAAGACATATTTAAACATCATAGTACATTTTATATACTAATCCCATGTATTAACGAGACAAGAAGGGGCTTTAGCTGCGCATTTAGTTCTAGATTTTAAAGAAAGCACTGACAGATACAGTAGTACAAGATGTTAATTAAATTTGGCTTGTCTAAGTAGGAAGAATATGAAATGCATAATCAAGACTCACTTCACATTTTAGAAAAAAACACCAGAAAATATTGTTTATCCAGTAATCATTTGTGTCAGGTTTGCTTCAATAAGCACTTCTGCAATTATTATTGCAAAAAATATTTACTAGAATGTGCTGATACTGGAGGTGAAGGTGGTTGTAAAGGGCCTGGAAATGCTTCTCTGTTGTGCCTAGGTGAGTGTGTTTAATTAAATATGCTGTTATATATTAATATGCCACTGCATTGGCTGGTGGGGTGTTCCAGCACTCCAAAAACCTCAGCACTTCCCTGCATCACCAGCACCACCAGTCCCTTTTGTCTGCACAAAGCAAACAAGTGAAATAAAAATACAAACACAGCAGCGCCTTTTTACGTCACTTTATTTCTAACTGCAAATGTCAAACAGATTAAGGGGAAAAGACATTCTCAAGAAATGTTAACATTGCCATTATAAGATGATGGTTTATTGATCATTTCCATTCTGGGTGATTATAGGTAGTGCTGTGCTCTTTTGTCAGGGCTTGTTCTGGAAGGCCAGAGCTGCAGGGGCTGGATGAAAAGCAATGTGTGGCCTTTACCAGCTGCAATTTCAGATCCAGAGCACCTCTCCCTGCTTGGCAGTGGCCACTGGTGCTGCAGATTTAATAAATCTGCTCTTCCTTCCTTCTCCTCCTTAATAATCAGAGCACAGAAATGACACCTCTTAAAACTCAGTTTAGCCTGCAATGGGTCACTGCCTTTTCTGAAGGTGTCCACAGAATGTCCAAAAGTCTGCTGGTGGCATAGGAGCTTAAGCCATGAGATCTTGTTTGAGAATTGGATGTGAGGTGTGAAGTCCATTTGGAATTGTATTTCCCTTTTGTTTGGACGTGGTGGCAGTGACACACAGGTTTATCTCAGGCATGAGAGAGAGCAGTAGCCAAGCTGGCTCCAGAACAGAGAACATTCCAGCCCCTCCCTGAGACCTTCTTACTCTTTTCCACGTGTTTGGAATATGTGGTTTAACAGTAGAAACAAAGGTTTGCACAACATTGCTTATATATAATTTGAGATTTATCTCTGTTACCAAAATATAAACTATTAGCACAGGTTTCTGCATTGGTACATGCTTGACACAAATGGCAAAAGGTGCTGAAGCATGCAAAGAAATCACAGGCCCTCAGATGTCCTTTTTTTCAATTCTAGGCTAATGCTAATGTCACTTTACAATGTGAGTATCAACTTGAAAGGCTTGAAGTACATCAGTGAAAGTCCAGGTTTTATTCCCCTGCTTTGGTGGCTGTTGAATGGTAAGTTGCTCTAAGAACCTTGTAAACGCTGACTTTCAGAACTTTGTAGAATTGCTGTAGATGTTGCAAATAACAAACCAGAAAGTTATATCCGTAACCTGATTAACTTTTGACAGAATAAAAGTAAACATAAAGGGCAGATTGTTGGAGGGATAAGATGTGCATTTTCCACAAAAATTTTGACACTGTAATATTTCATTTATGTGAAGTTTAATGGTGTTAGATTTAAGAATATGGAATGGAGAAATTTGCTGAAGTAGTTTAAAAAAAGCCACTTGTTTCTTGATACCAACTTTAAAATGAACCTTAAGGGGGAACTACATACCAGCTCACTACCATTAGCACAGGAAAATGGGCACATGTGGGGGGAAGAAGCCAAGTCTGTAACTTCACTGACCTATTGCAAAAGCGTCCCTTTCTGAGGAGAGGCTTTGTGCTCTAATAGGATTTGGGGCTCCAGGGCTGGAGAGCCATTCCCAGCTGTGCCTTTGGCCAGTGCAGGACTCCAAGGACGTCAAGGACTCGTGTTGTCACTGTCAGGTGCACGAGTGACATCAAGGCTCTGCTCTTTGCGAGGTTTCAAATCCCTGAGCAGGAGCCAGCAGGGATTGACGTGGGCCTGGGCTGGCAGCTGTGCCCAGCTCGTGAGGGACAGCAGGGGGACAGAGCTGTGACACTGCCCTGCCTGTGCTTTCTCAGGATTTATGAGGAGATTTTGGTGTGCAGACAGGACTGGGGAGGTTAATTATCCCTCTGTGCTGCTGAAACCTTGCTGGAGTATGACTGGTAAATACTTAGAGTAGCTGAAATGAGGGAGATTGCATCTGCTTTTTCCAGACATTATTTTGTTGCTGAGTTTTTGAAAAAGCTTTGGTTAGGGTTGGTAAACTGAAAGCTATTTGTATAGCTTATGGTTCCCTTAACTGTTTTACAGAAAATGTAGCTGCTCAAGCTTTTCATCAAATAATTTCCTGCTGTGAAATGCCACAGGCTCTCTCTTCCAAGGTCTCAGGAAATTAAGTAATCCTTGTAAGGGAAAGCACCATTTCTATAGGGGTTTTTAATATATTTTGGTAAAAATGGGATCCTCAGAGAACATCAAATACATGGTCCTTTGTTCAGCTGTGCTTTGAAATTTTACATGTCTTAGTCCAGGTTTTCCTTTTAATTTATGTTAGCTAATGTATACCTAAGCTGTTCTAACAAAAAACACCAACCCAAAACACTCTCAAAGAATCCTGTCTATGAGTTCCCAAACATGCCCTTCCAATTGTTGTGATAAAACAAAAAAGGTAATAATTTGATGCAGTTTGTCATCTGAAAAAGGCTCCTAGGTCAAGTAAGAGGATGAAATGGGAAACATTTACAATTAATTTGCAGCTACTAATGGAAATAATAAATAGATTACTCTGCAATTTGGAAGTGCTAATTGCCTATGGCTGGGTTGTAGAAAGAAGCATGATCATGGCTAATTCTTTGACTTTTTGATAATAAACTTCTCCAGTTACAACAAGGGAAGGAAGATTCTCAGATGAAGCAGTTCTGCAGGTTCAGATTCCTGACTTTGGAGGAAATCTGCTTTCTGTCAAGAGAGAGCTGCCAGGTTTGGGTATCAGATGAGGGGTCAGATCCAAGACCTGATCTTGTTCCCATCATTTTCTATGAGATCTCTGTAGTTTTCCAACATTTAATCTATTTCTAAATGACTCTACTTGGAAAATTCAGCAGCTTCCTCCCAGTCTTGCTCCTCTCCTGTTTCCCTGACCAGCATCTTCAGGTTCTGCTGGCCAAGATTCAGCTCACAAACACCTGGAGCTGCCACAGGATAAGGTCCTGGTTTTCCCTGCAGGGGAGTAGAGCACTGCCCTGTGCTGGCAGAGTTTCCTGGATGTGCTGCCTGCCTGCAGGAAGCTCCTTCAAAGCCTGTTTTGATTAGGGCTTATGACATGACAGCTTTCCAGATTTGTGTGCTTTTATCACCATTCCCACTAAGAGAGGCCCCAGAATTCATCCTCTGATTTTTTTTTTTTTATTTTCAGAGAATCATCCTGTTTGCTTTTCCATTGTCAATCTCCAAATGTCCATGACCTCAGCCTGTACATCAGGCCCATCCTTCTCCCACTGCCTTGTATGCAGCTGATAACTCCCTCAAATTCCTTCTCTGAGCTCTTAGGCTCTGCCTTTCCTTGTCCCCTGAAGAAGAATGTCCTTCCCATTAAATGAAGAGAGGAAAAGAATTGACTCAGTTTTCTTTATTTCCCTTTGTTGTATCTGAGGCAAAGAGGGATTTGATTCAAGTTGTCTCGCAGCATTTTTGAAGAGACAGAAATGTGCCTCGATGTTGAATGCACCACTTGGAAGAGAAAGAAGGGAAAAAATCTAATAAAGGCTCCTAGTGGAGTAAGAATGTTAACAGCAAACTGTCCTGCTGTCTTTGGGAAACTTGGATGAGCTGCTGTGACTTCATGTTCACTAACAAGAATTCTTAATAACTCTTTCTGCTGGAGGCTGTTCTGATCATAGGAGAAAACCAAATGTTTGACACTATTTTTGAAGATAATGCAGGTCTCTGTAGTTTCATCACTTCATAAGGGGGACTTTTTCTTCCCTTTTTTTCCTGCCTTTTAAAAACTTTCTAAAAGATGAATACCCTTTAATAACCAACAGTGATCACTGAATCCTCTGTGTAGGTATCAGCTGTGCCTGCCTACACCTTCCCAGCCTGGCACCAACATAAAGCACATGAATGATGACTCAGATTTCTGTCCATGGAGCAGCTTGTGGGATGAGTCCATGCTCAAGTTCTCCTCTTGTGGAGCACCATTTGTTTGCAGAGCAGCTGTTCCCATCTTGGACAAAACAGGCAGCTTTAGTTTCCCCCATCAGCTGCTGTCCTTGTGTTGGTGTCCTGGCTGAGGGTTTCACATAACTCTCAGATTTAAAGAAGCCCTGTCCCCAGCCACAGAAAAAGAAGCTTGTATCATATTGGGTAGAAATCCACCTGAGATTTGTCAGGTTGTTTTTTTTTTTTCTGGTGTTTTCCATCTAAAGATGCAATAAGACCTCCATTCTGTAACTCCCAAAGAAGTGGATTGGAACATTACTCTGCCACGGATCTCTTGAAGAATAAGAAATAACAATCAGCTGAGGTATTATTATTAAAGACTAAATTTAATGTTTTTCAGTTTTGATCATGCAGAACATCTACCAACAAATGAGTGCTGGAGGAAAGGAGTCTAGGTTCTTCTCTGCTTTCTGTTTGGTTGAGGTTTTTTGGTTGGTTGGGTTTTTTCAACACTGTGTGTCTTTATTTTATTTTTTTCCCCACTTTTCTTTGAATTCAGGCAGTTTAAAAAATTTGTCTCTCTGGATACTTGAGAAAGCATGGAATTCAGAGACACTTTGTCAGTGACATTTCTTGTCCATAGCTGGGAAATTGCTCCAGGTACTTCATTAAACAAAACACAAAGAGAGAAATAGGACTAATTTTAGATCTTGCCCTTCAGTTTCCTCCACCACAGTTCCATGTGGAAATCCAACCTTGTTTATCCAAATTCTTTGCAAATGATGGTCTCTATTAGAAATGCTTGTATGAAGCACATTCTCACTCTGCTGCCTGCACCCTCAATATTTGCTTTTCATTACTAACTCTGAAGGTTTTCTGTCTGAATTTGTTATGGCTGTGAGAGCTTTTGAAATTTCAGGTTATTTGCATGGCAGCCTGTTATTTAAAAAACATCTGGACAAACAGAACCATCATATTTATAAACTGATGTCTGTATAAAACAAATTTTGGTTCATAAATCAAACCCAGTCTTTCAAGTGCTCAACAATTTCATCCTCTTGTCATAGAACCATAGAATATGCTGAGTTGGAAAGGACACATCAGGATCATTGAGTCCAACTCCTGACCCCACAAAACATCTCAAGAGTCCCACCATGTGCCTGAGAATGTTGTCCAAATGCTGCTTGAACTCTGGCAGGCTTGGGGCTGTGACAATTTCCCTGTGGAGCTTATTCTAGTGCCTGCCCACCCTCTTGCTGAAAAACCTTCTGATATCCAGCCTAAACTGCCCCTGATTAATCTTCATGTCATTCTTCAGATGATGAAATTAATCTTGAGGAGAGGCTTGCCCTTTAAGAGCACATCCATTTGGGTAAATGCAGGGATGTCAGCTCATTCCCTGAGCCTCAGCCATCTCAGGGGCTGGAAGAGTGGCCAGGGCGAGTCTCATGGAATGCTTGCCCTTTTCCATACTCAGCTGCTTGCCCAGATGGAGCTCTGGGCTGTCCTTGCCGTCTGACAGGACCTTCTGGACAAGGTCCTTGCCTTGCCTAACAGCTCGTGCAGATTGATGTTCTGTGAGGAGCAGTGTTACCCACCAAACTCCTGTTCCCTCTCTTCCCCTGAGCAGAGGCCAGGCAAATTGGGACTGAATTGCTGCTTCAGTTTGGATCCTAGGAGTCTCTCTCAAGGATTTCCCTGATAAAAGCATGACAAACGTGTCTCTGTAGGAGAGTGGGGAATTCTCCTTAGCTGAACTGCATGTGGGAGCAGCCACCCAGCCAGGGAGGAGACTGACAGAAACCCAGCTGTAACACAGGAGCAGGGGCAAACGTTTTGCAGAGAGAAAGTGCATTTGTGTCTGTAAGAATTGCAGCAGCAAAGCTTGGCCTTTTTTTCTACTTTGGTGTTCTCCCTGCTCCTGCCCCTCAGAGCATCACAACATTTCTTTTCTCCTCAGACCTATCAATAGTATAGAATAGTCTGGAAAACTGCTGCTGCAGATGCTGCCTCAGCCCTGCCAGCACTGAAATGCAAAGAGATTTTACTCAGGGGAAGCCTGAAATGCAAAGAGATCTTACTCAGGGGAAGCCATGGCTGTGGCTGTCTCTGTTGGATGTGCTGTGAACACAGAGAGTCTGACAGGCTCATTACAGGGAAAGGCTGAGAGCAGATTGCTCCTTCCTGCTGGAATCAGACAGGAATTGAATTGAATCCTATCTACAGCAGTGGTGGGAAGCTTTTGAAATTGTAAAGTCATAGAATGGTTTAAATTGGAAGGGATCTTAAAGAGCATTTCCTTCCAACCCCCTTGGTGTGGGCAGGGACATCTTTCAACTAGACCAAGTTGCTGAGAAGTCCATCCAACCTGAATTTGCTCAGAATTCAAGCAGGGATGAGCTATCCACAGCTTCTCTGACCAACTTGTGCTTTATCACACACATAGTGAGGAATTTCCTCATAATATTTAATCTAACCCTCCCCTCTTGCAGTTTAAAGCCATTGCCCCGTGTCCTGTCACTACATTCCCTAGTACAAAGTCCCTCTCCACCTCTCTTGTAGCTCCTTTAGGCACTGGAAGAGGCTCTAAGGTGTCTCCAAAGCCTTCTCCAGGCTGAGCAGCCCCAACTTTCTCAGCTGTCTCCATAGCAGAGGTGCCCCAGCCCTCTGACCATCCTTATATCCCTCCTCTGGACTCACTCCAACAGATCCATGTCTTATATTGTGAGCTCTAGGGCTGGAGGCAGCTCTGCAGGTGGGGTCTCACCTGAGTGGGGCAGAGGGGCAGAATTCCCCCCTCCCCTGCTGCTTTGGATGCAGCCCAGGACAGTTTTGGCTTTCTGGGCTGTCAGTGCACATGGCCAGCTCATATCCAGCCTCTCATCCAGCAACACCCCTGAGCCCTTCTCCTCAGGGCTGCTCTCAATCCCCCAGCCTGTGCTTGTGCTCAGAATCGCCCCAACCCATGTGCAGGACCTTGCACTCGCCCTTGAGAACTTCTGTGCTCTTGTACCCAGCTGTAAACAGGGTGCTTGCAATAAATCTTGCATTCAGGTGGCCAGGGGATGCTGTGGCCACGTGTAAATTGCGTTCACACAACTCTGAGCCAATTGTGGATAAGCTGTTCAGCACTGATGTAATGCAATTACTTAAACACCGCTGTAGGGGACAGTTCATCTGAGGGGCCTGGTGCTAATGACAGATGTGACTAAAATCCATGCACGTTATCAGCTGCCTTTTGTCAGTGACTGAAAGGCAGTGACATCAAACTGAGCTGGCAGCTTGCAGGACGTCAGCCAGCTCCAGCAGTTTCAACACCTTGGTAAAATTACATCAGCACCTTACGGTTTGTGATCCTGGCTGAGGCAAGCAGCCTGATTTCTCCCCCCTCTTCTCCAGAAATAATGGTGATAGTTTTGAAATTGTCGTTGGAGATGTGTGTGCTGGTGGTTGGGAGGATGTGATGCACTGATTTGATTACAGCTAAAGGATTTTTTTTGATCTTGTACAAACAAAATGTTACGCAGCTAGTGTAGAAATGACTAAATCTGGAAGCTGTTGACATAAATATAATGCTGAATAATGAAGATTCCTTGCATTTCTCTGAGTGCTTTGTAGACAGGGCTTTTAGAAAACGTCCCTAATGATATTGGAGACAAGAGAATGATTTCTCTGGTATTTTTTTAAAATCCTCTTAGGAAGCATGATTATCCTCAATAAGTAGTATTCTCAAAACCACATGTAATCCTCAGGGAGTGTATTTTAAGGCATATGTATTTATTTAACTCAGAACATCTCAGAATACATTCAAAACAATGGCAATCTGAGGTTAAATGTGTATTAAGTCATCTTTTGGTGCAGGATCATTTCCTTCCTTTTCTGGATGCCCGCGTGCCTAATCTGTTCTTCATTTGAGTGACTCAAACTGTTGAGCTTCCCTGGCTGCTGCTAGGGATTCTTCCTAGAACCTCTCTGCTCTTACTGGAAAACATTCTTGTTTGTCAAGCTGGAAATCATTTCCTGATCTCCTACAGATCCTCATTTTCTTGGCTCCCCTGCTAAGGCATCTCCCCTGATCGATTCTTTAATTTCTACAGCCTTTAAACACTTGCAGATAATATTAATATTGATTCCTGTAACAGTATTAATAACAAAGCTCTTTTCATCTTACATATATGAAGCTTCCCAGCAGTACTGCAAGCCATTAAAAGTATTAGTGGCTTTATTTCAAGGAGGAATAATGTCACACAGAGGGAGATTGTAAATGAACTACATAGATTTCACTCCCCAAAGCTTCTTTCTTCTTACCTATTTGAGCTGTAGTTTGTGGCTGTTATTTCCAATGAATAAATGTAGAATAATACTAAGAACAGAAAAAGGGGGAGGTGATCTGTGCAGAGTTTGAACATTGTATCAGGCTAAAAAATAGGCATTAAAAAATACACCGTGTGGAAATCATGGAGGCAAAAAATGGAAGGCAAGGGAAGACAAATTCAAGGTTTTAGTCATGTTTGATTAGGTCAGAATAAGTCTGAAAACCAAAACCTGTACCTAGGTTTTTTCAGAAGGATTCATTGAAGTGTTTCTGGCCAGGAAGTTGGACATAAAGTCTTGCTGCCTGTGAGGCTGAGCTGCAGCATTTCCCCAAGAGTTGAGTGCTCATCACTCAGAAAGTTGCACCTGCAGGTACTGCTGGAGGTGATGATGGAAAGAGACTCCTTAGAGCCTTCAGCCTGGGTGTCAGCAATAAGAGTGGCTGTGCCATGGGTCTGCAGCACTAATCACAGGCCCTTTATTGGTCTGACATGTTTAAAATTGTCCAGCATGCCCAACAGCCAAGATTCTCATTGCGCAGAAAGGAGAAAATGCATGTTATATTTTGAGGTTGGACAATACCTGTGTCCTCAGATTATACCCCACTCTGCTGGTTTTCAGGAGAAAGTAGAACTTCTTTCTTAAGAGGTTAACACTTGATAATTTCCATTTATGATGGAAAATGGGGGAAGAGAGAGTGCCTGGCTTTTGGGTGTAGATCAGATGTCACAATCTTTAATATTATTCTTCAGCCTTGTGCTGTTTGGAATGACTTAAAAATCCCCATCTCAGCAGTGAGTTTCATGCTGAAATCTAGAGTCTTCTTCAGTGTCCATCACATCCTGTTCTCTGCCCCCCTGGGTGCTTTCAACCCTTATGCTTTAATGAATAATTCTCAGTCCTTTTTCAGGTCACCAGTGTTACATGTGAAATAAGCCAGGAAAGGAAAGAACTTGTCTCAGCCCCACCAAATACCTCCTCCAAACTCAGTGCACTCTGGTTCATCACTGCACTGGTTTTATGCTCCTTCAGTGAGATTTTAGTCTCTCTGGTGATTTTGTGCTCAAAGTGATCTGAATTAATTTTGTCAACCTTTCTGCACAATCCTTTATCAAAAGCTTGCCGAGGACTAGGTATGCTAATGAAAAACACATTAAAAATGCATGGCACGTGGGACAAATAACTGCTTCAGCTGTAAAAATATATTAAATGTTTTCATTTGGAATATGCAGAATAGGGAAGTCTTTCTACCACATGCTTTTGATAAAGCTGTAAACCATTAAATGCAAATGGGCCGTTGCAAATGATTAAAATGTAATGCTCCTAATGTTTCAGTAATTAAAAATGCATCCTGTGTTCTTAGCAGAGGAGTTATTACATGTCTTTCTGGCTTAAGTCAGTCAAAGGTCTTTGCTGCATTTCCCTGGCACATTCCTGAGCAGCACTGCTTCAATACCCATTTCAATTTTGTGCAGACTGAATTAAACACTTGAAAGGTTGATATGTGGTTGCTAGAAAATTTTATTAAGATTAATATTTTATTGAGCTTTGAGGAAATCCAAAGGCTCATATAAAAAGAAATTAAAGAAAAGCCTGATGATTTACTGCAGATTGTTAATCTGTTTGTTTTTTTAAGTCTGAATAATCATGGGATACAGTTTGTTCTGCTCTTAAATTGGATTGCATCCAACAGTACATCCTGGGTACTGACTGGGTAAATTCAGGTTGATAAATTCCCTGCTTTACAGCAGTTTCAACATCTGAGAAACAAGAGAAAGCTTCCTGATTATCTCTCCCTCACAAACACTGCTGGGCAGAAGCTGCTGAGGGAGGACAAAAATGTGGTTTGCAGGTACCTCCTAGAGCTAGCCAGCAGCAAACAGCACCTGGGAATTACAACACTTCCTTTATTCCCTGTGTGCCTGGTGGATCCTTTCAGACCCACTTTTAACTCTTGGGTTTTTGTGGTTGAGATGACTTTTGAGGCATTAGAAAGTCTTTTTTTTTTCTTAGCCCCACGACTGAAGAAGAAGTTGAGATTTGCCAGTCTTGCTTTTTAGGGTTGTTTTTTTTTAATTTATTTATTACATTTTTCTTTTGACCTGCTGAGGTTTGTCCAGCAGGTCAGGTTGTGGTACAGCGACTGTTCTTGGGATGGTGTTAACTTTTTATACTACAAATAACATGTACTTTATTTACAATAATTTTCTAATGCTTATCACTTATGTTAGATAGTTTGTCTTTAAGCTAATCAAAAAGTGTCACCATCCCAGCAGAAGATGGAGGACAAGAAGAAGGAGAAGGACAGGACATGCCCACATTCCTCCATCGTGTCTCTTGAACCCCAATTCTAATACCCCAAAATTCTACTTTTTCACTCTGTGATAAATTCACTATCATTCTCCTCAAACTCTTGTGGCTTGTAAATCTTCACACAAAGTTGGTAATTTTTTCATGGGCTAAAATCAAAGGCACAGGTGTCTTTGACTCCATGCCAAGGTCTCTCAGGCCCCTGCCAGGGTCTCAAATCACCCAGGGCAGCCAGAGGAATGTCGGAACCCAGGAAATCCATCTGGCTGCCCTGGAGGGCTCCAGCCCCTGCCCAGGGGACTCAGAGACCTTGGCACAGAGCCCAAGACCCTGTGCCTTTGATTTAGCCCCTAGAAGAAACAATTACCAACCATATATGAAGAATTACAAGCCAGGAGAGTTTAAGAAGAATAATAGTTAGTTAGTCACAGGGTGAAAAATAGATTTTTGGATTTTTAGAATAGAAGTTCAGGAGGCAAGATGGAAGAATCTAGACGTGTTTGGTCTTTCTCCTTCTTCTTCTTGGCCTCCATCTTCTGCTGTGATGCTGTTACTTGTAGATCAGTTTAGAGTAGAAGCTCACTGTCTAACATAGGTGATAGGTATTGGGAAGTTATGGTAAATAACTTATATAAGTTATAGTAAATAACTTACGGTAAGTAATAGTTTATATTAGTTTAAATAATAGTTTATATTTATTATTTAAATTAATTTAAATAATAAATACTATTAAATTAATAAATATTATTTGAATTAATTTATATTTATTATTTAAATAATAGTTTATAATAATTTAATAATAGGTGATAGGTATTGGGAAGTTATGGTCAATAACTTATGGTAAATAATGGTTTTTAGAATAGAAGTTCAGGAGTCAAGATGGAAGAATTTAGATGTGTCCAGTCTTTCTCCTTCTTCTTCTTCTTCTTCTTCTTCTTCTTCTTCTTGGCCTCCATCTTCTGCTGTGATGTTGGCACTTTTAGATTAGTTTAGAGTAGAAGCTCACTGTCTAATATAGGTGATAGGTATTGGGAAGTTATGGTAAATAATGAACACGTAGTTTTTAGTATAAAAAGACAACACCGCCTCTGAGGCAGGCAGTGTGCCTCAACCCAACCTGCGGCAGGTCAAAAAAATAATATAGATAAAATATAGATATTATATTTTATATAATAGATTAAAAATGTTATAGATAAAAAAAATTATCTATAGATGTTATAGATAAAAAATGTTATAGATAAAAAATAATAAACGACCTTGAGAATGAGAATGAAAGAATCCCGACTCCTTCTTCGAAGGCCGGGAGGAACAAAAGAAGCTCGTACGCATCTCAGAGTCACTCTGCCCAGCAGAGATTCTGAGAGAGGAATGCCCTGGCTCCCAACACTAACGAGGTCTGGATGTTTTTCTGCCCTGCTCTCAGACCCGGACAGCGAGGTGTGCCTGCACGCCCTGCGGCTGCTGCAGTCGGTGCTGCTGGAGCCGGAGGTGCTGGCGCGGGCGGGCGCCGAGGTGCGCGAGACGCTGCCCTTCCAGCGCATCGTGGCCCTGGCCCAGAGCCGCCACGCCGAGCTGCAGGCGCTCGCCAAGGAGCTCCTCGAGGACCTGAAGGTCATTGAGTATGAAGCGTAGAAGAGCTCTGCGACACCAAATCGTCTTCCTGAGATTTTTATGCTGCAGGAGTTGTTGGAGATGGGCTTGACTGAAAAAAAAACAAACCTCTGCCTGAGTTCCTCTGACAAAATACTTTTCGGGAATTTGAATTAACCCAACTAAAATCCAACTTGGGAAAACCTTTTAGATGACCAAATAAAACCTTGGGTGGTCTGGTAGTGATGGGACTGGCTGAATTTTTTGGAGCAGAATTTTATTGATAAGGGGTTTCCAAAATGGTCTGTGGTTATGTTGTATATTTACTGTCTAGATGGGATATTCTCATTCCTTGATAACAGTTCACTGCAGAGGTAAATAATCCTTTTGGTGCATCCTTAAGAATGACTGTACTGTGAGAAAAACTCTGTTGCCTTTCATAACTCTTCTGTGTCAGAACGCACCCCAAGTTCCTCTGACAAAATCCTTTTCGGGAATTCAAATTGATCCAACTAAAATCCAACTTGGGAAAGCCTGTTGGGTTTTAGATACCCAAATAAAACCTTGGATTGTCTGGTAGAGATGGTACTGGCTCTATTTCTTGGAGCAGAATTTTATTGATAATGAAAATCTGTGGTTATGTTGTGTATTTGCTGTCTAGATGGGGTAAAATATTCTCATTCCTTGATAACAGTTCACTGCAGAGGTAAATAATCCTTTTGGTCCATCCTTAAGAATGACTGTACTGTGAGAAAAACTCTGTTGCCTTTCATAACTCTTCTGTGTCTGAATGCACCCCAAGTTCCAGTTTTATTGTTATTTTTCACCTCTCTCTTCCTATTGTAATAAAAGAAAACTGAAATTCTGTAGCATGTAATGGATTCTGCTTTCAAAATTTGTATTCAGTTTCACTCCTAACTGCAAGTCAAGCTGATCTGTTGCTGCCAGGCGTGCTAGAAACTGGGCTATTGTTTTTAGAAAAGCCCTGAGAAGGGAAATAAATTGCTGTTGTCTGTGGTACCCAGTTGTGTGCTGAAGAGGCTAAAATGAGCTGCTGCTCTGTCGTGAGCAGCATCACCTCCCCTCACAACCCTGGGGTTTGTTGGAGCTTCTGAGTACAGCTTGCTTATCTCAGGGGTAAATACAAACACTTGGTGCTGGATATTAGGAGAATTTATAATGTATTTAGAAAATAATAGCATTCATTTCTGTGATGTCAGAAACAGAGCCAGTTAAGTGAGGCTATTTAAGGGAACAGCAAATGAGACGTGCGGTGCTGTGGTAGCACCTTTTTGCATACCAAAGTTATTGCAGCTCATCTGGGAACCCAGTGTGTTAACAAAATGCAGTGTGGACTTCTAATTACAGAAAACATGAAGTAAACTTCATAGGATTTCAATATTATGATTGGCAGACATCTTTAGAGGGAGACCACTGTAAAAAGTATAAGTTAAGGTGTAGGGCATCTCCCTTTAGGCTGTTTGCAGAATGATGGATGTTCAGAGATAGAAATGTAATAAATCAGCTTGAAATTACTTGGCTCAGATGCTGCAGATGGCAACACTCTGGTTTGGGGCTGTAAAATGAAGATTAAGATCTCACATACACGGGTGAGTTGCACTGAGTTCTGCCATGTCTGATTCAGAACTACATTGAACTTACCAAGTGCAGATTTGTGGAAGGATTTAAATCTTCTGTAAAGTGTGCTTTCTTTGGATTTGTTTTCTTATCTTGCTATCCTAGTTAATCCTCCTAGAGTTTAATCCTAAAGGGATCAAAATGATAATTGGTAGTTTCCTGGAATATCAGCTCATGAAAGTGTTTGATTTTAGGAAACACTGAAGGGCATCATCCACTTTGCATTGAATTATCTGCTCACAAAGGTCTTTCATCAAACTTTGGAAGCCAGTAAATAACAGAAAAAGAAAAAAGTAGTTCTGCTCACAGAAAAACTCATGGAGCCTCAGTCCTGTGGATTTGAGATATTTCTTGAAAATTTCCCTGCCCTTCCCAACCTGGAACCAAGACTTTCCAAGGGCCAATGTGGTGTGCACAAGCTGGGTGTGACACAGGTGCTCATGACCAGGTAAGCAAACTGTGGTGATGGGC